>NC_140588.1:63968394-64072809 GCF_964204655.1 Triturus cristatus
CTGTCTCTTTAGGGGGCACTTTATTTTTCAGAAATACCATAACCTGCTCATATTTCTTCATTACCTCGGGGTCTGGTTGTTGGACCCGGCCTCGTGGCGTGGTCCTTAACCCCCCTGGACTGTGGCCGTTCCCCGCCCCGGCCTTCACGGGCCACCTGTCTGAACTGCTCCAAGGCCCTTCACCTGGAACTGCACGTGGTCGCATGCTCCTCAGGGCTCCGCCATCTTGTTGGCATCTACGTCACCCCGTACACCAGCCAGAGCGACCCCGCTCAACCCGGCCTCGACCCCAGCGAAGCCCCGACATCGAGGCACCACGGACTGGCCAGGGGGTGCCGCAGGAACCATTCATCGCCCCCGGCGGAGGACGGTCTCGTTGGGACCCCCAACTGTCCTCCCCTCTCGAGGTGTGATCGCCCTGCAAACTCCCATGGGCCTGGCGCCTCTCCTGCTGGGCGTCTGGCCACCTCCACCCGGCCACTCCGCCCCCTCGGGCGCAAGGGTCCGGACATCAAAGGGCTCCAGACCTATATCTGGGGCGACCCCACCACAGCTCGGCAGTTGTATCCCGGAGTCGAGAGCCCTGCTGATCGAATCGCGGCTGACCCTACGGAGAAGAACTCTTGTCGGAACCATCACGAGCCCTGCTGACTGCGTCGCGGCTCCCTCTTGTGAACCCTTCCTGAACCACCTGGAACATCGGAGCCCTGCAGACGCCGTCGCGGCCCCACCTCGCTGAGACCTTCCTCGGAGCCCTGCTGACGACGTCGCGGCTCGAGCTGAGCAGAAACCATCTTGAGAGCCCTGCTGATTGAATCGCGGCTCTCCACGAACTGTACGCCAGAGCCCTGCTGACGCCGTCGCGGCTCGACCCCTCCGAGATCGGAGGTCCTCCAGCTTGAGGATACGAACTGGGCCCCAGGTACCCTCGTACCACATTCCTGCCAAAGACTGTCCCGCTACCCCTACCCTTCTAAAGAGACATTGAGACTTTTGGTGGATCCCTCGATCCCTTCGTGTAAATATTGAACTCGTAACCTTTTATTGATGATAAAGAATTGCTTGTCTTGAGACAACCTCCTTGAGTCCGGTGTGGTGGTGTTACTGTGCTAGTACGTGATAGGAGAAGGATCTCTCAGGAGACTTCTCGGCAGCGCTCGGCTACTTCGTGCAGTGCGAGGGCCCCCCCCTTGGTGGTCTCACCGACTCCTCGGGGTCCGCCTTCCAACATTTGGTGGCCAGCGACGGGATCCGAGCCGAACGCAGTACGTACCAGCCAGTACCCACTAGCTACCCATCCAAACGAATAGCATCATGAGCAGCCAGGAAAACAACGCGACAATGGAGTTCCAGCCCGAACGGCTGGAAGAATATACGCACAAAGAATTAAAACAGTTCTGCAGAGACAAAGGCATTGCAACCACCAGCCTCGGTACCAAGGAAGAGATGCAGAAAGCTCTGAGGACATGGCTGGAGGCCGGGGCAGGCCCCTCCCAGGAAGAAGGGCCCTTGCCCCTGACGGAGACCACAGCAACCGCACTGACCCCGGCAACCGGAGGACGAAAGAGCCTAGAAACCGGCCTCTCCGAAGAAGAAATACGAGAGCGGGAAAAGGTCCGGAGCCACGAGCTAGAGCTCGCCCGACTGCGACTGGACGGCGAACTCCAGCTGGCAGAAAAGAAACTGGCCCTCGAGCAGCTACGCCTTCAAGAAGAAATAGAGGAGAAGAGACGACACCGGGAGTTGGAGGAAAAGAAGCTCACCCTTGAGCACGAGCGCAGCCTCAAGGAGCTCGAGATCAAGGCCAAGAACGGAGGGACCAACACCCCCAGTACGAGAGACACTCTACCGCCTGCCGAGGCCAAAGTACATATCCCGAAGGAGGTCGTCAAGGAGTATTACAAGAATGACGATATCCAACAATGGTTCAAGGCCTATGAGGTGGCCATGACCTCCCATCGAGTGCCCCGAAAAGACTGGGGCGCAGGCCTGTGGGGGCGATTCCTGAGTGAAGGGCGGGACACGCTGCTCCAGCTACCGGAGGAAGTGATGACCTCCTACGATCACATGAAGGAGGCCCTGCTCACCCGCTACGGGCTAACAGCGGAGATGTACCGCCAGCGGTTCCGAGACTGCAAGAAAATCCCGGGTACCACATGGGTGGAATATGTGGACTTTTTTAGTCGGGCCCTAGAAGGGTGGATCAAAGGCAGCAAAGTAACCACCTACGGGCAGCTGGTCGACCTCATCGTGTGGGAACATCTTTCCAACAATTGCTTCGTGGAGCTGAGACAGCACCTCCTCGACAGCAAAATGACCGACCCGCGGAAACTGGCCGTCGAGGCCGATCGATGGGTCAACTCCCGGGTCCCCCGGAGCTCAATGGGGGAGTACCAGAGGAACCCCAACGGACCCCCACGCCAGCGCGGTGGGGGGGGAGGGCCGAACAGGAACCGAGACCCTCCCGCTGGGGCCCCCAGGAGCCCCCCTCGAGGGCCACCGCAGCCACATCTCTCCCCGAGCCTAGCACGAAGGGTGGGCCCGGCCCGACCCGGACCACGGCCACCAGGGACCTGCTATGGCTGCCAACAAACCGGACACTTTGCCAGCGACCCGGCCTGCCCTCTGAACCGAAGAAACGGGGCCGGCGGGCCCCCGCCCCGGCAGCTGACAGCCGCCGCCTTGGGGGGAGGAGAAGAGGAAGAAGAGGCCCTCGACCAAGAAAACACTGAGTGGGAGCCGGCAGCCATGTCCCTGGTCTGCCTGGGTAGCCGGGAGATGGTACCCTGCACCCCCATCCCAACCAACACCCAGAAGTACCGGCAGCAGGTCACGGTCAACGGACAACGGGCCGAAGCCCTTCGCGACACCGGCGCCAGTATCACCGCTGTCCGCTGCCACCTGGTGACCCCTGAACAGATTCTACCGAATGTGCTGTGCCCTGTCCGGACGGCCGACAACAGTGAAAGCCTATGCCAGATGGCCCTGGTCCCCTTCGAGTGGGGAGGGGTGACGGGCCTGCTGAAGGTGACAGTGCGCGACGACGCCCCGGTCGACTGCCTCCTGGGGAACGACTTGGAGAGTTCCCCCTGGGCTCAAGTAGAACGACGAGAGCACCTCCGAATGTTGGGACTGGCTGATTGGGCCTGCGCCATCACCCGGTCCATGACCGCCCAGGCCCCCCGCTCATCCTCGACCTCCGGGACCGCCCGACCCGAGGGGCTCACACCCCCTCCCGCCAGCAGCGAGGAGGAGGCGGACACCGACCCTGGGTCCAGCGAATCCTCCCCCGAAGAGATGACTTCTCCGAGCGCCCTACCAGGGCTGACGCAATGGCAACACGAAGGGGGCCCCACCCGAGAGCAGTTCCAGCAAGAGCAACAGTCCTGTCCCTCTCTCGAAGGGGTCCGGCAGCAGGCGACCGCGCAAGCCAACGGTGACCAGACCGGCACCCACTGGATCTACTGGGCCGAGGGCCTGTTGTACAGCGAACAGAAAGTAGCAGAACTCGGGGCCAGCCGCGTGTTGGTGGTCCCCCTCCGCTTCCGGGAGTTTCTTCTCAACCTGGCCCATGATGTGCCCCTCGCCGGACACTTGGGGCAAGACAAAACGTACAGTCGTCTGGTGACCCACTTCTACTGGCCCCGGATGCGGAGAGATGTGGACAACCACTGCCGGTCCTGCCAGACCTGCCAAGCCAGCGGAAAGACGGGGGGTCGGGTCAAGGCCCCCCTCCAGCCCTTTCCCGCCGTCAGCACCCCGTTTGAACAGGTCGGAATCGACATTGTGGGACCCCTGGACCCCCAAACCGCCCTGGGCCACCGCTTCATCCTGGTCCTCGTGGACCACGCCACCAGGTACCCGGAGGCGGTCCCGCTCAGAACCATAACGGCCCCTGTGGTAGGCCGGGCCTTGATGGGGATCTTCTCCCGAGTGAGATTCCCCAGCGAAGTGGTGAGCGACCGCGGCACGAACTTTATCTCCAGGTACATGCGGTCCCTGTGGCAACAGTGCGGGGTCACATACAAGTTCACGACCCCATATCACCCTCAGGGGAACGGACTGGTTGAGCGGTTCAACCGAACATTGAAAGGGATGATCCAGGGCCTGGAAGAACCACTCAGGAGGAAATGGGATGTCCTGCTGCCCTGCCTCCTGTTCGCCTATCGGGAGGTCCCGCAGAAGTCCCTGGGGTTCAGCCCGTTTGAACTATTGTATGGACACCCGGTCCGCGGACCGCTCAGTCTGGTCAAGGAGGGCTGGGAGATGAAGCCCCGAGGCGCCCCTCCTGACGTCTACCGATACCTCCTGACCCTCCGAAACCAGACCCGCAAGTTCCGAGCCCTCGCCGAAGCCAACCTCGAGGCCAGCCAGGAGGACATGAAGCGGTGGTACGATCGCAACACTTCTACTGTAGAATTCGAGCCAGGTCAGAAAGTATGGGTCATGGCCCCGGTCGAACCCGGCGCCCTCCAGGACAAGTGGACCGGGCCCTTCAAGGTGGTGGAGAAGAAAAGTCCCGTCACCTACTTGGTCGATCTGGAGTCCCCCCGGAACCCCCTCCGGGTCCTACATGCTAACAGGCTAAAACCCCACTTCGCCCGGACCGAACTGAGCCTGCTGCTGGCGACCGACGAGGGGGGCGAGGACGACTCCGAGCCCCTGCCCGACCTCTTGCAATCCGACATTCACGATGGATCGATCGAAGGGGTCCAACTCGCCTCGTCCCTGACCCCGGAACAGCGCAACGACTGCCAGCGATTACTGCGGGACTACGCAGCCCTCTTCTCTCTCACCCCGGGGGTGACCCACTGGTGCGTCCACGACGTCGACACCGGGGAGAACCCCCCCATACGACACAGAGCCTACCGGGTGCCTGACCGAGTGCGGGCCTGCATCCAGGCCGAAGTAGCGAAGATGCTGGCCCTGGGGGTCATCGAGCCTTCCGACAGCCTGTGGGCCAGCCCTGTCGTCCTGGTGCCCAAGGCCGCAGCTCCCGGCCACCCCCCGGAGTTGCGATTCTGCGTAGACTACCGGGCCCTGAATGTAGTAACCAAGACAGACGCACACCCGATACCGCGGGCCGACGAACTCATCGACCGCCTAGGGGCCGCTCGCTACCTGAGCACGCTGGACCTCACCGCCGGGTACTGGCAAATCCAGCTCACCCCCGGCGCCCAAGAAAGATCCGCCTTTTCGACTCCGGATGGGCATTACCACTTTCGGGTGATGCCCTTCGGAATGAAGAACGCCCCGGCCACCTTCCCGCGACTGGTGAACAAAGTTTTGGCCGGGCTTGAGGCCTTCAGCGCGGCCTACTTAGATGACATTGCCGTGTACAGCAACCACTGGGCCGAGCACCTCCTCCACCTAAAGGCCGTCCTGGCCGCCCTCCAGCGGGCCGGGCTCACAATCAAGGCCAGCAAATGCCAAATCGGCCACGGATCCGTGACCTACCTGGGCCATCAAGTGGGGAGCGGGCAGGTGGCCCCCCTCCAAGCAAAGATAGATGCCATCCAGACCTGGGAACCCCCCACTACCCAGACCGCTGTCCGGGCCTTCCTGGGCCTCACCGGATACTACCGACGGTTTATCCGGGACTATGGGAGCATTGTCGGCCCCCTCACAGAGTTAACGTCCAAAAAGCAGCCCAAGAAGGTACACTGGACACCCCGCTGCCAAACAGCCTTCGACACCCTCAAAACAGCCATGTGTACTGCTCCGGTGCTGCAGGCCCCGGACTACCAGAAGGAGTTCGTGGTACAGACGGACGCCTCCGAGTATGGGATCGGGGCCGTTCTCTCCCAAACTGACGAAAAGGGGCTCGACCGACCAGTGGCCTTCATCAGCCGGCGACTACTGCCCCGGGAGCAACGCTGGAGCACTATTGAGCGCGAGGCCTTCGCTGTGGTGTGGGCCCTCAAGAAGCTCCGGCCCTACCTCTTTGGCGCCCACTTCCGGGTCCAGACCGACCACCGGCCCTTGCAATGGTTAATGCGAATGCGGGGCGAGAACCCCAAACTGCTGCGATGGTCCATCTCGCTACAAGGGATGGACTTTGACGTCGAACACCGGCCCGGCAATGACCACGCCAACGCCGACGGCCTGTCCCGCTTCTTCCGCCTTGACGAGGAGAATCCCCAAGGAGATGGGTGACTCTCCATGCCTTCGGCTGGGGGGGACGCCTGTTGGACCCGGCCTCGTGGCGTGGTCCTTAACCCCCCTGGACTGTGGCCGTTCCCCGCCCCGGCCTTCACGGGCCACCCGTCTGAACTGCTCCAAGGCCCTTCACCTGGAACTGCACGTGGTCGCATGCTCCTCAGGGCTCCGCCATCTTGTTGGCATCTACGTCACCCCGTACACCAGCCAGAGCGACCCCGCTCAACCCGGCCTCGACCCCAGCGAAGCCCCGACATCGAGGCACCACGGACTGGCCAGGGGGTGCCGCAGGAACCATTCATCGCCCCCGGCGGAGGACGGTCTCGTTGGGACCCCCAACTGTCCTCCCCTCTCGAGGTGTGATCGCCCTGCAAACTCCCATGGGCCTGGCGCCTCTCCTGCTGGGCGTCTGGCCACCTCCACCCGGCCACTCCGCCCCCTCGGGCGCAAGGGTCCGGACATCAAAGGGCTCCAGACCTATATCTGGGGCGACCCCACCACAGCTCGGCAGTTGTATCCCGGAGTCGAGAGCCCTGCTGATCGAATCGCGGCTGACCCTACGGAGAAGAACTCTTGTCGGAACCATCACGAGCCCTGCTGACTGCGTCGCGGCTCCCTCTTGTGAACCCTTCCTGAACCACCTGGAACATCGGAGCCCTGCAGACGCCGTCGCGGCCCCACCTCGCTGAGACCTTCCTCGGAGCCCTGCTGACGACGTCGCGGCTCGAGCTGAGCAGAAACCATCTTGAGAGCCCTGCTGATTGAATCGCGGCTCTCCACGAACTGTACGCCAGAGCCCTGCTGACGCCGTCGCGGCTCGACCCCTCCGAGATCGGAGGTCCTCCAGCTTGAGGATACGAACTGGGCCCCAGGTACCCTCGTACCACATTCCTGCCAAAGACTGTCCCGCTACCCCTACCCTTCTAAAGAGACATTGAGACTTTTGGTGGATCCCTCGATCCCTTCGTGTAAATATTGAACTCGTAACCTTTTATTGATGATAAAGAATTGCTTGTCTTGAGACAACCTCCTTGAGTCCGGTGTGGTGGTGTTACTGTGCTAGTACGTGATAGGAGAAGGATCTCTCAGGAGACTTCTCGGCAGCGCTCGGCTACTTCGTGCAGTGCGAGGGCCCCCCCCTTGGTGGTCTCACCGACTCCTCGGGGTCCGCCTTCCAACACTGGTGCTCCTGTTTTAGGATCCCTAGGATATTCCTTGGTTGGCCAATTTATCATCAACTTGCACTCTTACCATAGATTTGCTGGTACAATTATGTCAGATAGACTATTCAAATCAATCCATAGTACTTTAGACAATTTCACAAATCTGTCTACCTGTCTGTACCACTCGACGGGCTTTTCGCGTAGTTGAGGGAAATCATTCGTAAAAGACAAAATATCCTGTCTCGTCCATGGGACATGTACATATCCTCCTCCTGGAATCTCTCTCATAGGGCACTCTGTCACTACCTTCTCCTTTTCTCTTACAGGAAAGGCTGAAAATGTCTTATCTGAGGCATCATCTCGTTTTCTATGCCACCTGCTTCTCCATTTATCCACGTCTCCCCATTTTCTCAGCAAAATGATTATGTCCTTAATTTGACCTATTTGTCCTGTGGTGTTCATATTCTCAATGTCCTTTTCAGTGAATTCTACTCGATATGGTTTCTATAAGGCTTTTACCTTTTCAATATCAATACCCATTTCATTTGCTACTTCTTCTAACCTTTCATGCAAATTTTTCGCTCTCCAGATCACACTTTTGCACAAAAATAATAGTTATTCATCCTGATAGGTTTTCAATTTTTCTGTCGGGATAGTCCCTACGATTAATTCTTCCAATACCATTCGTAACTTGGCCACATCAATTGATTGGGATTCTTTGTCTTTCCTCTACAAACTTCTCAACCATTCACTTAACTCGTCTGTTGATGGTCCTACTGGTTTTTCTTTATTTCCGTGTCTAATATTTATTTGTGTTTCTGACACTGTCTCTATCATTGTCATACGCCTTTCTGCACAATTCTGATCTACAAATGGATTATTTGTAAAATTTGTTTCCATTACACTCATAATCTGCCTCCATGGATTCTCATTCTGACTCACTCTTGGTTGTTCTACTGGTTTATTACTTCTATAAGGAACTGTCAAACAATGCTCACTGTCCTTCTGTTTGTCAAAAATAGGCATTACTGGACCTATCGTTACTGGAACGGTTACCGCTTCTAGATTCTTAGTCAATTCTCTCATTTTCTCAGTTAATTCCAGGGTTGTTTTCGCTAATTCTGCAGAATTTTCTCCATCTGTTCTTCCTTCCGATCTCTTTTCCACCTCCCTAGTAGCACTGTTTTTATTCAAACTTAGGGATTCTGGTTCCGATTTTATAATTTGCATCGATTCTCTCATTGGGGCACTTGGAGTTAATATTTCTGGTTCTGGTCGATACGGTGGTGGATTTTTATAGAACATATCATCAAGAACATCATCCTCAGACTCATTCGCTTCATACCCTCTCGACTCCACATTATGCCTCTTTTCTACACACTTTCGTCCTTCATTCTCTCCTACAGTTCTTACAGGGAACACACCCTCAGTCATACTCGCATCTCGCCATCTTTTCATTCGATCGCTATGCGTTTCGTGTCCGTATGGTCTTCCAAACCAGTACCTATATCCTCTACCACTTCTTTGTCTTTCTCATTCATGCATTTCGTCTTCCCATTCCGTCAAAGCCTCAAACTGTGTCGGTCTAGGTCTTGGTTCCAAATTCATCATCTTTTCTCTCAAATTTCTCAAAACAGCCAAATTAAATGAACCATGCTCTGGAAAAGCTAATACTCCATCATCCTTGGTATATCTCACCCAGTTATCCAACCAAATACAAGTATGATACCCATATTTCACAATCAGAAAGGATGCAGGGGTTTTCGGTGGAGGAAGTAACTGTCCTTCCCTAGTTTTAACTGGTTTGTCCTTCTTAAACCACTTCTTGATTCTCCCTAACCAGGTTTTCTTTTCTTTCTCTGGTGGGTCGTAATACATTTTCTTGTCTTTCGCGCAACGCTAGTCCCTTTTTACAACTGTACCGCTAATCTATCCAATCACAGCGCAACTTCACACTAACGCACCAATTCAGAGCGTCCACGTCACTGTCACAGACCTCAAATCCCAGCGCGACTCACTCTAACGCACCAATAAGGAGCGTCTACGTCACCCTGTTTCCTCCAATCCTAGCACGGCGTACACTAACGCACCAATCCAGAGCGTTTCACAGTTCTGATCGACTATCCAATCCCAGCGCGGTCGTTCTGACGTCAGCAGCCGCTGCGGCAGCTCCTGCTTCTGTCTACCCCTCCTTTACAAATCCGCTCAATACGTTTTTGTTTCAATTTCTACACTTCTGTTAGTAACAACATAGAAACATCTCCATTGTCCGCTTCGCTAACCAAAGAACAGCAAAAAGACCTTTCTCACGAGAATTCCGTCTTTCCCGAGAGCAGCGCTTACCTCTGCCCTACTACGGAATCATTACTTCCGTTGATAAAGTAGCACATCCCTCAACTTCACCCTTCTAACAAGCATTAGCTAATTGTTTCTCTAGCATTTAAGACACATAGGGGCCGATTCCGATCCGTTAAAAAAATTCCCCGTACGAATCGTATCCGGAATCTTTTCCGTACGAATCGTACAAGTGCCGTACAAAAGTACGATTCGTATGGGAAAAAATCCATATGAATCGCATTGGGAAAATTCCCCCACACGTCCTCGGGTCGGAAATTGTGTCCGACACGTCCCCGGACGATTTTACGTACGAATCGGAAAAATGAAGTCCGACCGCGCAAGTACGATCCGTACTGGCCGGACGATTGTACAACCGTATGGAAAAAACACCGTCCGGAGCGAACTCTCATAGCAACCATGGAGACATGTGCCCGCATACGCGACGAACACCCCCCCCAGCCCCCATATGTACGCGCCGAACCCCCCCATCCCCTGTATGCACGCGCCAAACCCAGCCCCCCCACGGATGGATGCGCCGAACCCCCGCCCCACCAGTGTATGTATGGAGCGTACCCCCACCCGTGTATGTACGGAGCGAACCCCCACCCGTGTATGTACGGAGCGAACCCCCACCCGTGTATGTACGGAGCGTACCCCCACCCGTGTATGTACGAAGCGTACCCCCACCCGTGTATGTACGAAGCGTACCCCCACCCCACCCGTGTATGTGCGGAGCGAACCCACACCCCACCAGTCTATGTACGGAGCGTACCCCAGGCCCCAACACCAGCACCCTCACCCAACATCGCGCATGTACGAGTCGTACTAAGCCATAGCAAAGGTCAGCACTGTACAACAAAATGGCCGATGTACGCACCGTACAGACGCTAAAAACACTCGTACTGAACCAGGACAAAGCAAAACAACACAAGGAGACTCAATTCGAATCGCACAAAGCCACAAAACATGTCCAACAAGCCCAAATACAACCTATTCACTGACCTGCAACTGCCAAACACCTAAACAGAGGCCCAAAACACAACCACTCCTTATAACACACCCACCCAAAGTTCAAACACAGCCACACCCACAAATGGACCAGTAAAAAGGCCCAACACACACAAACCATGATCCTTTGCAACAGACCCACTGCTGCCAGACCCAGGGACGTCTTAAGGAGTTTGGGGGCCCTGGGCCAAAGTACTTTGGGGGCCCTTGTTAGGAACAGCTTTGAATTTATGATCGAGTTTCAGAAAATTGTCTGTAATAGACTCTCACACATTACCCACATTAAAAATAAATGAATGGAAAACGATATTGACAACAATCTGTTTAATAATTATTGAAGGTTACCAGGGCAAGACACTCTCAGGGGGCCCCCTGAAAGGCTGGGGCCCTGGGCAAGAGCCCACTTTGCCCATGCCTTAAAACGTCTCTGGCCAGACCACACATACAAACAACTGCACCATACTTCAACCTTCACTACACCTTACACTTGCACACCTTCACACAACCACCTTCACAAACACCCCCTCATCACATTCACACACACACCTTCACAACCACACCCACACACCCACAACCATCCACACCCACACCCCCACAACCATCCACACCCACACCCCACACCATGCCCACTAACAAGAATCCAAAGTTCACTAGCCAAGAGTTGGAGATCCTTGTCGACGAAATCATCAGAGTCGAACCACAGCTCTTTGGAAAATTGGTCAGACAGACCAGCATATCCGAAAAATTAGCCATGTGGCAGAGGATTGTTGATGCTGTGAATGCTGTTGGGGCCACCAGAAGGACCAGGCATGAATGCCAAGCCAGGTGGTACGATCTGCGGAGGACGGTCCGCCGCAAAATGACTGACGACCACAACCAGGCCGCCCCGCAGACCGGTACACTACCATCCCTGGGAGGAGAAGGTGATGGCCACGCTGCCGCCGGTGGGAGTACACGGAGTAGAAGGAGTCCGAGAGCCTCGTGAGTACACAAACAACTCACCTCACATGGGGGGAACGCCATCCACAACCAAAATCCCAATAATGCACCCAACCACCCCAAAGCCATCACCGGACTCAACCACACTCCAAAAACACGCACATGCCACTAGCGCCTCCATGCCCCATGCACCCAGCAAGGCCATGGCAAGTCACAGGCCACACAAAACACCAACACAAGACAGGATATCCCGGATGCCGGGAGGGTGGGCCTCAAAATTAACATAGTGCAACTCAGAAGCAGACAACAATGCCCTCAGCCCAGATGGCCTAGGTCACAGCCAGACAAACACTGTGTCCCCACACAGTAAAGACTTGCCTGCAAATGGCGGCCGCGTTGCATGATGACATGGGTGTGAAGGCACAATTTGCACATAACAGCAGCTAATGAACAGGCAACACTGTGAAAGAGTGGCAGCACACACCACCACAGCAGCAGCGCAGACTCAGACACTCCACCCAATGGGTGCCTAGAGATTAGAACCAAACCCACATGAACAAGCCAATGGCCTTTCAAAGACCTGCAAACTGTGTGTGCCCAGGAAACAGGGCTGAGGTGACAGAGGGTGACAGACAGAGGGAGGGAGAGGGGGAGAGAGAAGGAGGGAGAAAGGGAGACACAGGGAGACCAATTCACCCTTGGGTGGTGTGGGCATGTCCGCTCGTCAGCAGGTGGACTGCGTGCATGTAGACAAGGTTAGGCAGTGCCGGAATCCCCCTCTCTTTTCCACAGCAAAACACTGGGCCATGTGTCAATCTGTGCACGAGTAGATCCGTGCTGCAGGCACAAACCTAACCTTACACCCAGTATACCCACTCACTGTGTGTGTTAGAACCCAGTCACAAATGCATAAGTTACCTACTTGCATTCTCTAAGTGTTTGGAACAACACTATTTGCCCACATACAGTGCAACACGTAAGGCGTCAATGCATGGCTCGCTACGCCCGCTCACTACACTGCTGACTGCAGTCAAAAATGATGCATCAACTAAGAGTGTGTCACACATAGGTAAAGTGTCGAAAGCTGTGGCCAAGGGACATACCCATGCACAAGTGCACTGTGAGCGGAATGCGAGACATATCCAACTACCCAGAGGAACTGTGCCAACTTTAATATGAATGAAACATTGATGTTGCATGGAACACAATTAACATTGTCTCTCTCTCACACACAGGTCAACGTCGTCGATCTCCCCCCAACACTGGGGGGGAAGACTCACAGGACCAGGCTCTGAGTGAAGAGGATCACACCGGCAGCGACGACTCTCACCACTCCATGGATGACCCCGACCAACCTGGCCCCTCTGGTATCCAACCACCTGCAGCACCTGCGTCAGGTACAACTGGGCCAACCACCACCCCCATTCCTGCCACATCCCAGGAGACACCCAGGAGCCCTCCCCGCCCACCACAACGCAACCAGTCTGACCAGGAGGGACAAGGTTCTCCGGGCACCCAGGAGGAGGCAGGCGACACCGCAAATGCCATCCCTCAGGGGTCCCGGAGACCCAATGTGCCCACAACGGCAGGCCAGGCGCAAGTGGGCAGGGGTGGCGGTAGTGGAGGACGGCGGAGGCGTGAGCCTGACCAGTTGGCTCAGGAACCAGTATTTTCCCATGTCAGCAACATCCTGGACACATACCGGCGTGACACCAGGGGCATCAGCCACGTTGTGTCCACCCTCAACGAGATGAAGGGGACCCTCGAGGAGATCAAGACCCTGCAGGCCGAGCAACATACCAGTCAACAGCGACACCAAGGACGGATGGAGGACAGACTGGCTGAGCTCCTGACGGTGCACACAGAAATGAACCGTTCACTCCGTCGGATTGCCGACAACATGGGCAACCCTCCCTGTGCCACCAGGTGAAGAACATCACCAGCCACAGGGAGGGATAAGGAGGAGGAGGATTCATCCAACGGAGCATCACAAGCATCGTCACGGCCTGCTTCTGAGGGTCCCCGCAGGAAGGTGGGTCGTCCACGGAAAAGACCGTGAGAGTCAGCGGAACATCACCATCTCCCAGGTCACCTGGCCTGGCACCTGGCCCACTGGCCCAACAGCAGCACATCAGCAAATGGCATTTTCTGCCACATGGACTTGCTGGTCACTGTCTGACCAATGTTGACAAAGACTGTGGCATGGACTCTGATGATTTCCAATGGCAAGGATAGCGACTCCCCCAGTGAACTTTGGATTCTACACACCCGGAAAGCACCTCTTGTCATCCCCCCCCAACACGTACCCCACCACAAATAAAATTCATCACAATCAAGAGATTATGCCTTCATTTTGCATTATTCCGTTACATGTGTGTGTTGTAAAGTCAAACCATGCCTGCGTTTTTAAATGACTACAACCATCCATACCCTGGGGTCTGAGTCTGCCACAGGACACACATGGGTCACAATGTATCATCCAATACAGACATGGAGCACCATACTCACCCGTGATGGGCCCAACCAGCTGAGGGGGTGCCCGCACAACTGTGCAGACAGACCTATTTAGTAGAGCAACAGTCATGTGCAGAGGTCAGGGATAATGTGGAGTGTCCTGGGGCGCTACTCCCAGGTATGTGTAGACAGGTGGCAGAACCATGTCCTGCATGCTTGAGTAAGGTGGATGTGGAGAATGGTGGCCTGGCCAACGTTGGATGCATGGGGATGGCACAATGGGGTCTTGGATCACAGTGTCACAAGGTTGTGTTGGGGTTGTGGGCTGCATCCTGAGTGTGGGCGTGGATTGAGAAGGTCATCCTGCAGCTGCCAGTGATCCATTCCCCCCATCTCTGTTGGACGTCGATGTGGCATGGTCGCCGGATGTAGAAGCAGAGCTGTGCAGTTGCACCCTGTATGTGGACAAGTATCATGGGAGTTGTAACGCACATGTCTGTAGAGTGCAGGGAAGGATTAGACACGGATGTTGTAGTTGACCTGGGGGATGGTCTCTCTTGCCTTGAGGTGGATGGAACTGGGGATCTTGTGCATAATGCAGAGTGTGCTGCAGCATGAGGCACAGATGCTGCTGATCAGCATAGCACATGTGAGCAAGCAATCCATGATGAGCACCAGCTCGTTGCGTGGACACTGGCTGCCCTTGCTGCAGGGCCTGCAGCAGCATGCGCCATGTCAAGAAAACAATGCCGCAAGTTGCACACAAAGACAAGGATATCAGGATGGAAATATGCAAAAGATGTATGTCAAGGAAGGAATGTCTGGTTCAACATGGCACACACACACACAATGGATGCACATGCAGCACAGTGGCCGTCGTGGAGACTGACATGTCACAATACCTACACAGCCATGGACATTATGCACAATACAGATAATAATCCCTGACAAACAGCTTGCCTCTTGCTACTGTACACATAGACTCATAGGCACTATGTCCGAGAACTATGCCAGACATGCCGTATGCAACGTGGCAACAGACCAGCATTGACAGAGATGAGGCACCTTGGAGGCAGAGGGACACCTTTATTAGTCATGTGTGTCGGAATGCAAATGCAATTATATAAACAGAGACACAGGTCATGTGGATGAACATGTGGGACCGACACTGGCACCCCCCATTGCACCACAGATGCTGGAAATCCATGGAACTGGCACACAAGTGACGGGTTACAGCTAAACACCCCCTGCTGCTCATGGAGAGGCTGCTATACACCATTGAGCCTCTAATGGGGAAGTCCCACACCATGTCAACCCGGTGCAACCCGTATGTTTCCGAGGGCAGTGTTACACACATTGATGCCTTCATCACAATCCACTATCCCATCACAGATGACTGTCACCAAGTCTGACCATCAATTCAGGTGAATCCAGCTCCATGTCATGTGCCCCATGGTGATGCTACATGTATGCAAAGTAACCAAACATGAACAGGAGCAGTGCACACACATTCAAAACAAATACCACACCCAAAAACCCGTGATGCATCCCTTACCCTAAGGAGATTTTCAAACTTGTCCGTGCATGTAACGCTGTGTCAGCACACGTTTCTGTGTTCATGAGGAATAGCAGGACCACAACAATGCCACCAGCAGACAGCATGCGCAAGTACCTGGGGATGAGAGACACACAAAAAGTCAGCCACAAGAAGCACATCCGCTTGCATGTGCATGTACTCGACACGTATAAGGATGACAACATGCTAGGTGACAATGATGACTCTGGAAAAACATTCATCAATTGCACCATCACTCGAGTGACACATCCAAACACACCTCTGACTCACGTGGCATACATGCAGATGGACACACACATTGCAACACATGCCACACAAGGCCCAATGCGTGCACACTCAGACACTGGAACTCACCACTAAGCAAAGAAGTTGCGTATGAGCCAACTCCGGATGTCCTGTTCCGGCTCCTCCTCCTCCACATCACTAGCCTCATCACCAAGCCCTTCATCCTCCACGGGTGGATGGTCCTGCTCATCCGGATCCAGGATGAGTGGCACAGCTTTCTCAACTGCCATGTTGTGCAGCATGCAGCACACGATGAAGATGTTGCAGACCTTCACCGGTGCATATGGGAGTGCGCCGCCGGTCTTGTGGAGGCAACGAAATTGGCTCTTCAGGAGGCCAAACGTCCTCTCTATCACTCGCCTGGTCCGCCCATGGGCGTTGTTGTAGCGGTGCTGGGCCGCCGTGTTGGGGTTGCAGAGAGGCGTGATCAGCCATGGCATGTTGGGATAGCCAGCGTCCCCTACATGGAAACAACATGGACAAAAGTGGGTCAGGAGAAGCAGTCAGACAGGAAGATGACGCTAAATACAGGACTGAGAGAGTATACCCACCAACAATACATGCTCTTTCGTTGCGCAGCTGCAGCATCATTTCAGGCACCCTGCTACGCCTCATGATGTAGGCATCGTGTGCTGATCCTGGAAAACGAGCACAGACATGTGAAATCACCATGTTGGCAAGACACACCGCAAGGGCTTTGATGGAGTGGTAATGCTTGTGATTCCTGTACGCTACCTCCTGTGCCTGTGGTGGTACCAAAGCCACATGTGTCCCATCTATGGACCCAATGACATGGGGCATCCCTCCCAGGGCATAGAACTCAGGCTTGACACCTGTCAACTGCTCAGGAGTTGGGAACTTTATGAAGTCATCCAGGTGAAGCAACATGGCCTCTAAAAAATCATGCAGAACACGGCTAAACATTGTTTGGGACATCCCACCAACATGAGCAATGGTATATTGAAAGGTACCCGTGGCAAAGAAATGTAGGGCTGCCATCACCTTCATCTTGGGTGTCAGTGCCGTAGGATACCTGTGTAGCGGTTGGAGGTGTGGTGCCAGCCTTGCCGTCAAGTCCTCAATCAACCGTCGGGGGAAGTGGTAGCGGCGTATACAGTTATTTTCCCGCATGTCAGCCAAGTCCGGAATTGGTCGGGGAAGAGGCGGAGCCCTGCAGTAATTTGGAAGGGACAACGAAGAGTGAGTTCAGTACAACAACAATTTGAATGTACTGAGCACATGTTCATTTGTCAGTACACATATGCTACATACAGAGTCAGGTCTGTGTAATACGCCCTGGACACGTATGCCAGGCAGGTGACACTCCTACCAAGAACCAGCTACAAACGTGGATTGTGAACCTCCACATCCCATGCCATGAAACTAGCTGTGGGCCAGTGTAAGTGAACAGCCAGACGCATTACAGGAGTGACAGACATCCACATATGTGCAGAAGAAGGATGTTGATCGCACAGACAGGTAGCGGAACACTAGAGGCACAGGTCACATGACATACAATAAGGACAGACCACACACCTTGCTATGAAGGAGTACATGTCAAGACTGCTCACACATACATTGAGAGTATGCAGATATGTCCTTGTTTCGCAACTCCGTGTTCCATGCATACATACACACCTTACGTCGGATTCCACATGTGGCCTGGTGTGCGTAACAGTGTGCCATGCCCATCTACACACAGACACATGTTGGTTGCAGCAACTGCAGATGCATTTGACGGAACACCAACAGCAAGCTTATGGGAACACACGACACACACATGACATAGTCACATTGTGCAATGCGGGTAGTCACATGTCAGGTGTAAAAACCCCTGTACCTGCCATCAGGGGACAGTTACGGGTGTTGGTGACTGTGCCATGGCAGTGACGCATTGCTCAACTAGTCTGTACTACATGCACACAAGTCAAAGGAGTGAAGGGGATGTCTGGCACGTAGTGCACCATCACACATGACATGGGTACACAGCTCATCACACATCTATTGGCTTCACACCTCAGGAGTTATGTGCCACATCACAGCCTGACACCCCTGTGCCCGACACATGTAGTACTGCACAGACAATGCCTTGATGTCCAGCCTTGGACAAGTATGACAGCTCAATTCCTTTCTGTGTGCCGCCTGTCACCACTGTCACGTGTGAAAGGCACCGTACATACGCTCTGGGGGCGTGTGTATGGTCCCTATCACTATGGGAGTGCTGCCTTAGGCGTACGCAATGGTGATATGGACCGTACAGGCGTGTGTACGGTCCCTATCACTATGGCAGTGCTCGCGTATGCGTACGCCATAGTAATACGCACCGTACTGGCGTGTGTACGGTCCCTATCACTATGGCAGTGCACGCGTATGCGTACACCATAGTAATACGCACCGTACACACGTGTGTACGGTCCCTATCATAATGGGAGTGCTCGCGTATGCGTACGCCATAGTGATACGCACCGTACAGGCGTGTGTACGGTCCCTATCACTATGGGAGTGCTCGCGTATGTGTACGCCATAGTGATACGGACCATACACGCGTGTGTACGGTACGTTTCACTATGGCGTACGCATACGCGAGCACTCCCATATTGATAGGGACCGTACACACCCCTGTACGGTCCGTATTACTATGGCGTACGCATACGCGAGCACTACCATAGTGATAGGGACCGTACACACGCGTGTACGGTCCGTTTCAATGTATTTGGGGTGCCCTAGGGCCGTGGAACGCACCGTACCTAGGTTTAAACATAGAAATAACATAGGGGACACATGAGGGACAAGTATGAGGGCCTAAATGCATGCTGGTTGCTGGAGACCGAGTTTCAAGTTTGAATTTTTGCATCATGTGGCCAGCAAAAGTCGGTTGGAGACAATATACTTTGTTGCAATGTGGTTGTTGACTTGACATCATGCTCAATTTTTAAACCATGCAAAGGCTGTCACTGGGGTAGGTTTAAAGGGATTGGAGGACACGTAGGATGCAAATGTGACTGACCAATCACTCTGTACTCCTGTAAATGAAATAGGGCAGCAAGGCAGATATAAGGCAGCCAGGTCCCATGAGAGAGCACTTGCCTGCACATCCTTTCATTCCACAACACTGCTGCTGCTCGTGATTCCTCTGGCACCATGTCCAGGTCTGTGGAGAGGGCCCAGCCTTTTACCCAAGAGGAGAATGAGGCGTTGCTGGACGTCATCCTCCCACAGTACCCCAGGCTGTATGGGAGACCAGGGGAGCAGGTGAGTGCTGAGTCCACTGGCTTAGACTGTGCCCCTTTTTTGTGACTGTGACTTCTGGCATTGTGTCCAGGTGTGACAGACATGCAATGTTCTTAATAGTGGGTCCCGGGGAGGGGGAGGGCTCATTTCTCCCATGCAGTGCATGCTGTAGTTCCTGTGTGCACTACTCACTTGCATAGTGCTTACTGTGACAATCACTGCATGGTGCATGCCGCATTCAGCCTGCCTAATCCTCCTGGAAATGTTGTTTCTACAGTGCTGATGTGATTCTGTGGTCCCCCCAATGTGACAGGTGGCAGTACCCACAGATGTGTGTTTGTTGAGTGTACCTGTGGTGAGAGTGTCCATATGATGTGGTCGTCCCCTGGACATTGGTGTGTGTGAGTGAGTCCCCTGTCATGTGGGTGAGTGCATATGTGGAATGTTGCACCCCAGCTGCATGAGGGATGGATATACCCTGCCCATCTGATGTGAGCAGGGAGCAGTGCTGTGTGTCTGCCATGCTGAGACAGCCCCACACCTGTGACACCCCCAGTCTAGTGGCACATGTGCAGAGTGAGGTTTGTAGCCGCAGTTGCCAATGGCAGGTGATTGTTCAGTGCCTGTGTGTGTCTGTGTACTCTGCTGAGGTTGCGTAAGTGGGCTGGGGCATGTGACAGGTTAGAGGTACTGCACAGATTCCTGGTGTAGCTTGTGATGCACAGTGTGAGCCTGCATCATTGATTGTGTCGCACCCCTCATGCCACCTGTGTACTTTCAATGCCACCTAGTGCATTTGCCCTTTCCCAGGAGGATAATGTCACTATGACAAAGGTGCAATGAGTTGGCTGCATACTATGGCCTGTTCAAACATGCATAATTTGTAACATGTGTGTCTCTAAGACATTGATAAGGTGGATTAAAGTATTGTCACTTTTGCATCCTCACAGGTAGGCGTCTGTGCCAAGGGGGAGATCTGGAAGCAAGCCGTCAGTGCCGTGAGGAGGACGGATGGTCGGAAGCGGCGCCTAGCCCAGGTGAGGAAACGCTGGCAGGATATCCGGTGCTGGACGAGGAGGATTGCACGGGTCCTGCTGGGGGACTCACCTGAGAGCCATAAAAACCGTGGGTGCCGCCGTCTGACCCACATCCAGAAGCGTGTGCTGGCGGTGGTCTTCCCTGACATGGACAGGCGCTTACGGGAGAAGCGTTACAACAAACAAATGATGGACGGAATGCTGACAATGCAGACATTCTCCCCCAGTCAAGAGATCTGGGTTAAATCCATTGTTCTTTTGCCCACTACACCACCCCAGTTTAGACATGGCCATATGCAAATCAGTCTTGACCCTGTGCCTCATGGGAACAGTCCAGCCCGAACTGCCAAGCCATGTCTTCCCTGGACCGGAATCAAGCATCCTAGGACCGGTTTCTGGCTATCAGCCGTCATCAGCCAGGATAGCTTGACTCCAGTGGCGTAGTGAGCACGGGTCCCACGTCTGGGAATACCCATCCCACTTAGGGCGAAAAGCGTTACAACAAACAAATGATGGACGGAATGCTGACAATGCAGACATTCTCCCCCAGTCAAGAGATCTGGGTTAAATCCATTGTTCTTTTGCCCACTACACCACCCCAGTTTAGACATGGCCATATGCAAATCAGTCTTGACCCTGTGCCTCATGGGAACAGTCCAGCCCGAACTGCCAAGCCATGTCTTCCCTGGACCGGAATCAAGCATCCTAGGACCGGTTTCTGGCTATCAGCCGTCATCAGCCAGGATAGCTTGACTCCAGTGGCGTAGTGAGCACGGGTCCCACGTCTGGGAATACCCATCCCACTTAGGGCGAAAAGCGTTACAACAAACAAATGATGGACGGAATGCTGACAATGCAGACATTCTCCCCCAGTCAAGAGATCTGGGTTAAATCCATCGTTCTTTTGCCCACTACACCACCCCAGTTTAGACATGGCCATATGCAAATCAGTCTTGACCCTGTGCCTCATGGGAACAGTCCAGCCCGAACTGCCAAGCCATGTCTTCCCTGGACCGGAATCAAGCATCCTAGGACCGGTTTCTGGCTATCAGCCGTCATCAGCCAGGATAGCTTGACTCCAGTGGCGTAGTGAGCACGGGTCCCACGTCTGGGAATACCCATCCCACTTAGGGCGAAAAGCGTTACAACAAACAAATGATGGACGGAATGCTGACAATGCAGACATTCTCCCCCAGTCAAGAGATCTGGGTTAAATCCATTGTTCTTTTGCCCACTACACCACCCCAGTTTAGACATGGCCATATGCAAATCAGTCTTGACCCTGTGCCTCATGGGAACAGTCCAGCCCGAACTGCCAAGCCATGTCTTCCCTGGACCGGAATCAAGCATCCTAGGACCGGTTTCTGGCTATCAGCCGTCATCAGCCAGGATAGCTTGACTCCAGTGGCGTAGTGAGCACGGGTCCCACGTCTGGGAATACCCATCCCACTTAGGGCGAAAAGCGTTACAACAAACAAATGATGGACGGAATGCTGACAATGCAGACATTCTCCCCCAGTCAAGAGATCTGGGTTAAATCCATCGTTCTTTTGCCCACTACACCACCCCAGTTTAGACATGGCCATATGCAAATCAGTCTTGACCCTGTGCCTCATGGGAACAGTCCAGCCCGAACTGCCAAGCCATGTCTTCCCTGGACCGGAATCAAGCATCCTAGGACCGGTTTCTGGCTATCAGCCGTCATCAGCCAGGATAGCTTGACTCCAGTGGCGTAGTGAGCACGGGTCCCACGTCTGGGAATACCATCCCACTTAGGGCGAAAAGCGTTACAACAAACAAATGATGGACGGAATGCTGACAATGCAGACATTCTCCCCCAGTCAAGAGATCTGGGTTAAATCCATCGTTCTTTTGCCCACTACACCACCCCAGTTTAGACATGGCTATATGCAAATCAGTCTTGACCCTGTGCCTCATGGGAACAGTCCAGCCCGAACTGCCAAGCCATGTCTTCCCTGGACCGGAATCAAGCATCCTAGGACCGGTTTCTGGCTATCAGCCGTCATCAGCCAGGATAGCTTGACTCCAGTGGCGTAGTGAGCACGGGTCCCACGTCTGGGAATACCCATCCCACTTAGGGCGAAAAGCGTTACAACAAACAAACGGTCCTAGGATGCTTGATTCCGGTCCAGGGAAGACATGGCTTGGCAGTTCGGGCTGGACTGTTCCCATGAGGCACAGGGTCAAGACTGATTTGCATATGGCCATGTTTGAACTGGGGTGGCGTAGTGGGCAAAAGAACGATGGATTTAACCCAGATCTCTTGACTGGGGGAGAATGTCTGCATTGTCAGCATTCCGTCCATCATTTGTTTGTTCTAACGCTTTTCGCCCTAAGTGGGATGGGTATTCCCAGACGTGGGACCCGTGCTCACTACGCCACTGGAGCCAAGCTATCCTGGCTGATGACGGCTGATAGCCAGAAACCGGTCCTAGGATGCTTGATTCCGGTCCAGGGAAGACATGGCTTGGCAGTTCGGGCTGGACTGTTCCCATGAGGCACAGGGTCAAGACTGATTTGCATATGGCCATGTCTGAACTGGGGTGGCGTAGTGGGCAAAAGAACGATGGATTTAACCCAGATCTCTTGACTGGGGGAGAATGTCTGCATTGTCAGCATTCCGTCCATCATTTGTTTGTTCTAACGCTTTTCGCCCTAAGTGGGATGGGTATTCCCAGACGTGGGACCCGTGCTCACTACGCCACTGGAGTCAAGCTATCCTGGCTGATGACGGCTGATAGCCATAAACCGGTCCTAGGATGCTTGATTCCGGTCCAGGGAAGACATGGCTTGGCAGTTCGGGCTGGACTGTTCCCATGAGGCACAGGGTCAAGACTGATTTGCATATGGCCATGTCTGAACTGGGGTGGCGTAGTGGGCAAAAGAACGATGGATTTAACCCAGATCTCTTGACTGGGGGAGAATGTCTGCATTGTCAGCATTCCGTCCATCATTTGTTTGTTCTAACGCTTTTCGTCCTAAGTGGGATGGGTATTCCCAGACGTGGGACCCGTGCTCACTACGCCACTGGAGTCAAGCTATCCTGGCTGATGACGGCTGATAGCCAGAAACCGGTCCTAGGATGCTTGATTCCGGTCCAGGGAAGACATGGCTTGGCAGTTCGGGCTGGACTGTTCCCATGAGGCACAGGGTCAAGACTGATTTGCAGATGGCCATGTCTGAACTGGGGTGGCATAGTGGGCAAAAGAACGATGGATTTAACCCAGATCTCTTGACTGGGGGAGAATGTCTGCATTGTCAGCATTCCGTCCATCATTTGTTTGTTCTAACGCTTTTCGCCCTAAGTGGATTGGGTATTCCCAGACGTGGGACCCGTGCTCACTACGCCACTGGAGTCAAGCTATCCTGGCTGATGACGGCTGATAGCCAGAAACTGGTCCTAGGATGCTTGATTCCGGTCCAGGGAAGACATGGCTTGGCAGTTCGGGCTGGACTGTTCCAATGAGGCACAGGGTCAAGACTGATTTGCATATGGCCATGTCTGAACTGGGGTGGCGTAGTGGGCAAAAGAACGATGGATTTAACCCAGATCTGTTGACTGGGGGAGAATGTCTGCATTGTCAGCATTCCGTCCATCATTTGTTTGTTCTAACGCTTTTCGCCCTAAGTGGGATGGGTATTCCCAGACGTGGGACCCGTGCTCACTACGCCACTGGAGTCAAGCTATCCTGGCTGATGACGGCTGATAGCCAGAAACCGGTCCTAGGATGCTTGATTCCGGTCCAGGGAAGACATGGCTTGGCAGTTCGGGCTGGACTGTTCCCATGAGGCACAGGGTCAAGACTGATTTGCATATGGCCATGTCTGAACTGGGGTGGCGTAGTGGGCAAAAGAACGATGGATTTAACCCAGATCTCTTGACTGGGGGAGAATGTCTGCATTGTCAGCATTCCGTCCATCATTTGTTTGTTCTAACGCTTTTCGCCCTAAGTGGGATGGGTATTCCCAGACGTGGGACCCGTGCTCACTACGCCACTGGAGTCAAGCTATCCTGGCTGATGACGGCTGATAGCCAGAAACCGGTCCTAGGATGCTTGATTCCGGTCCAGGGAAGACATGGCTTGGCAGTTCGGGCTGGACTGTTCCCATGAGGCACAGGGTCAAGACTGATTTGCATATGGCCATGTCTGAACTGGGGTGGCGTAGTGGGCAAAAGAACGATGGATTTAACCCAGATCTCTTGACTGGGGGAGAATGTCTGCATTGTCAGCATTCCGTCCATCATTTGCTTGTTCTAACGCTTTTCGCCCTAAGTGGGATGGGTATTCCCAGACGTGGGACCCGTGCTCACTACACCACTGGAGTCAAGCTATCCTGGCTGATGACGGCTGATAGCCAGAAACCGGTCCTAGGATGCTTGATTCCGGTCCAGGGAAGACATGGCTTGGCAGTTCGGGCTGGACTGTTCCCATGAGGCACCGGGTCAAGACTGATTTGCTAATGGCCATGTCTGAACTGGGTTGGCGTAGTGGGCAAAAGAACGATGGATTTAACCCAGATCTCTTGACTGGGGGAGAATGTCTGCATTGTCAGCATTCCGTCCATCATTTGTTTGTTCTAACGCTTTTCGTCCTAAGTGGGATGGGTATTCCCAGACGTGGGACCCGTGCTCACTACGCCACTGGAGTCAAGCTATCCTGGCTGATGACGGCTGATAGCCAGAAACCGGTCCTAGGATGCTTGATTCCGGTCCAGGGAAGACATGGCTTGGCAGTTCGGGCTGGACTGTTCCCATGAGGCACAGGGTCAAGACTGATTTGCATATGGCCATGTCTGAACTGGGGTGGCGTAGTGGGCAAAAGAACGATGGATTTAACCCAGATATCTTGACTGGGGGAGAAAGTCTGCATTGTCAGCATTCCGTCCATCATTTGTTTGTTCTAACGCTTTTCGCCCTAAATGGGTTGGGTATTCCCAGACGTGGGACCCGTGCTCACTACGCCACTGGAGTCAAGCTATCCTGGCTGATGACGGCTGATAGCCAGAAACCGGTCCTAGGATGCTTGATTCCGGTCCAGGGAAGACATGGCTTGGCAGTTCGGGCTGGACTGTTCCCATGAGGCACAGGGTCAAGACTGATTTGCATATGGCCATGTCTGAACTGGGGTGGCGTAGTGGGCAAAAGAACGATGGATTTAACCCAGATCTCTTGACTGGGGGAGAATGTCTGCATTGTCAGCATTCCGTCCATCATTTGTTTGTTCTAACGCTTTTCGCCCTAAGTGGGATGGGTATTCCCAGACGTGGGACCCGTGCTCACTACGCCACTGGAGTCAAGCTATCCTGGCTGATGACGGCTGATAGCCAGAAACCGGTCCTAGGATGCTTGATTCCGGTCCAGGGAAGACATGGCTTGGCAGTTCGGGCTGGACTGTTCCCATGAGGCACAGGGTCAAGACTGATTTGCATATGGCCATGTCTGAACTGGGGTGGCGTAGTGGGCAAAAGAACGATGGATTTAACCCAGATCTCTTGACTGGGGGAGAATGTCTGCATTGTCAGCATTCCGTCCATCATTTGTTTGTTCTAACGCTTTTCGCCCTAAGTGGGATGGGTATTCCCAGACGTGGGACCCGTGCTCACTACGCCACTGGAGTCAAGCTATCCTGGCTGATGACGGCTGATAGCCAGAAACCGGTCCTAGGATGCTTGATTCCGGTCCAGGGAAGACATGGCTTGGCAGTTCGGGCTGGACTGTTCCCATGAGGCACAGGGTCAAGACTGATTTGCATATGGCCATGTCTGAACTGGGGTGGCGTAGTGGGCAAAAGAACGATGGATTTAACCCAGATCTCTTGACTGGGGGAGAATGTCTGCATTGTCAGCATTCCGTCCATCATTTGCTTGTTCTAACGCTTTTCGCCCTAAGTGGGATGGGTATTCCCAGACGTGGGACCCGTGCTCACTACGCCACTGGAGTCAAGCTATCCTGGCTGATGACGGCTGATAGCCAGAAACCGGTCCTAGGATGCTTGATTCCGGTCCAGGGAAGACATGGCTTGGCAGTTCGGGCTGGACTGTTCCCATGAGGCACAGGGTCAAGACTGATTTGCATATGGCCATGTCTGAACTGGGGTGGCGTAGTGGGCAAAAGAACGATGGATTTAACCCAGATCTCTTGACTGGGGGAGAAAGTCTGCATTGTCAGCATTCCGTCCATCATTTGTTTGTTCTAACGCTTTTCGCCCTAAATGGGTTGGGTATTCCCAGACGTGGGACCCGTGCTCACTACGCCACTGGAGTCAAGCTATCCTGGCTGATGACGGCTGATAGCCAGAAACCGGTCCTAGGATGCTTGATTCCGGTCCAGGGAAGACATGGCTTGGCAGTTCGGGCTGGACTGTTCCCATGAGGCACAGGGTCAAGACTGATTTGCATATGGCCATGTCTGAACTGGGGTGGCGTAGTGGGCAAAAGAACGATGGATTTAACCCAGATCTCTTGACTGGGGGAGAATGTCTGCATTGTCAGCATTCCGTCCATCATTTGTTTGTTCTAACGCTTTTCGCCCTAAGTGGGATGGGTATTCCCAGACGTGGGACCCGTGCTCACTACGCCACTGGAGTCAAGCTATCCTGGCTGATGACGGCTGATAGCCAGAAACCGGTCCTAGGATGCTTGATTCCGGTCCAGGGAAGACATGGCTTGGCAGTTCGGGCTGGACTGTTCACATGAGGCACAGGGTCAAGACTGATTTGCATATGGCCATGTCTGAACTGGGGTGGCGTAGTGGGCAAAAGAACGATGGATTTAACCCAGATCTCTTGACTGGGGGAGAAAGTCTGCATTGTCAGCATTCCGTCCATCATTTGTTTGTTCTAACGCTTTTCGCCCTAAATGGGTTGGGTATTCCCAGACGTGGGACCCGTGCTCACTACGCCACTGGAGTCAAGCTATCCTGGCTGATGACGGCTGATAGCCAGAAACCGGTCCTAGGATGCTTGATTCCGGTCCAGGGAAGACATGGCTTGGCAGTTCGGGCTGGACTGTTCCCATGAGGCACAGGGTCAAGACTGATTTGCATATGGCCATGTCTGAACTGGGGTGGCGTAGTGGGCAAAAGAACGATGGATTTAACCCAGATCTCTTGACTGGGGGAGAATGTCTGCATTGTCAGCATTCCGTCCATCATTTGTTTGTTCTAACGCTTTTCGCCCTAAGTGGGATGGGTATTCCCAGACGTGGGACCCGTGCTCACTACGCCACTGGAGTCAAGCTATCCTGGCTGATGACGGCTGATAGCCAGAAACCGGTCCTAGGATGCTTGATTCCGGTCCAGGGAAGACATGGCTTGGCAGTTCGGGCTGGACTGTTCCCATGAGGCACAGGGTCAAGACTGATTTGCATATGGCCATGTCTGAACTGGGGTGGCGTAGTGGGCAAAAGAACGATGGATTTAACCCAGATCTCTTGACTGGGGGAGAATGTCTGCATTGTCAGCATTCCGTCCATCATTTGTTTGTTCTAACGCTTTTCGCCCTAAGTGGGATGGGTATTCCCAGACGTGGGACCCGTGCTCACTACGCCACTGGAGTCAAGCTATCCTGGCTGATGACGGCTGATAGCCAGAAACCGGTCCTAGGATGCTTGATTCCGGTCCAGGGAAGACATGGCTTGGCAGTTCGGGCTGGACTGTTCCCATGAGGCACAGGGTCAAGACTGATTTGCATATGGCCATGTCTGAACTGGGGTGGCGTAGTGGGCAAAAGAACGATGGATTTAACCCAGATCTCTTGACTGGGGGAGAATGTCTGCATTGTCAGCATTCCGTCCATCATTTGTTTGTTCTAACGCTTTTCGCCCTAAGTGGGATGGGTATTCCCAGACGTGGGACCCGTGCTCACTACGCCACTGGAGTCAAGCTATCCTGGCTGATGACGGCTGATAGCCAGAAACCGGTCCTAGGATGCTTGATTCCGGTCCAGGAAAGACATGGCTTGGCAGTTCGGGCTGGACTGTTCCCATGAGGCACAGGGTCAAGACTGATTTGCATATGGCCATGTCTGAACTGGGGTGGCATAGTGGGCAAAAGAACGATGGATTTAACCCAGATCTCTTGACTGGGGGAGAATGTCTGCATTGTCAGCATTCCGTCCATCATTTGTTTGTTCTAACGCTTTTCGCCCTAAGTGGGATGGGTATTCCCAGACGTGGGACCCGTGCTCACTACGCCACTGGAGTCAAGCTATCCTGGCTGATGACGGCTGATAGCCAGAAACCGGTCCTAGGATGCTTGATTCCGGTCCAGGGAAGACATGGCTTGGCAGTTCGGGCTGGACTGTTCCCATGAGGCACAGGGTCAAGACTGATTTGCATATGGCCATGTCTGAACTGGGGTGGTGTAGTGGGCAAAAGAACGATGGATTTAACCCAGATCTTTTGACTGGGGGGAGAATGTCTGCATTGTCAGCATTCCGTCCATCATTTGTTTGTTCTAACGCTTTTCGCCCTAAGTGGGATGGGTATTCCCAGACGTGGGACCCGTGCTCACTACGCCACTGGAGTCAAGCTATCCTGGCTGATGACGGCTGATAGCCAGAAACCGGTCCTAGGATGCTTGATTCCGGTCCAGGGAAGACATGGCTTGGCAGTTCGGGCTGGACTGTTCCCATGAGGCACAGGGTCAAGACTGATTTGCATATGGCCATGTCTAAACTGGGGTGGTGTAGTGGGCAAAAGAACGATGGATTTAACCCAGATCTCTTGACTGGGGGAGAATGTCTGCATTGTCAGCATTCCGTCCATCATTTGTTTGTTTTAACGCTTTTCGCCCTAAGTGGGATGGGTATTCCCAGACGTGGGACCCGTGCTCACTACGCCACTGGAGTCAAGCTATCCTGGCTGATGACGGCTGATAGCCAGAAACCGGTCCTAGGATGCTTGATTCCGGTCCAGGGAAGACATGGCTTGGCAGTTCGGGCTGGACTGTTCACATGAGGCACAGGGTCAAGACTGATTTGCATATGGCCATGTCTGAACTGGGGTGGCGTAGTGGGCAAAAGAACGATGGATTTAACCCAGATCTCTTGACTGGGGGAGAATGTCTGCATTGTCAGCATTCCGTCCATCATTTGTTTGTTCTAACGCTTTTCGCCCTAAGTGGGATGGGTATTCCCAGACGTGGGACCCGTGCTCACTACGCCACTGGAGTCAAGCTATCCTGGCTGATGACGGCTGATAGCCAGAAACCGGTCCTAGGATGCTTGATTCCGGTCCAGGGAAGACATGGCTTGGCAGTTCGGGCTGGACTGTTCCCATGAGGCACAGGGTCAAGACTGATTTGCATATGGCCATGTCTGAACTGGGGTGGCGTAGTGGGCAAAAGAACGATGGATTTAACCCAGATCTCTTGACTGGGGGAGAATGTCTGCATTGTCAGCATTCCGTCCATCATTTGTTTGTTCTAACGCTTACGGGAGAAGCAGCAGCAGGAAGGGGGTAGGTACATGTGTGTTTGTTGTGTGTCACCAGCTTTTGGAAGTGCGTAGTTGCATGGATACACTGCCAGGGTTTAAATGTGCAGTGCAGATCCTGTTCCCCAAAGTAAAGCGGTGCTGTTCTTCCTCCCTTCCCCTCCTTGCCATGTGTTCCCTGGTCTGTGTGTAGTCACACTTGCACAAGGTTATCTAGGCTGCCAGTTTATCCAAGTGCCCAATGCTTGCAGCATCATGTGTGGGGGTGGTGTGTAACAGGTTTTGGGACCTTGCCTGTGCCCTGTCCAGTTCAGTAATTGTGGGGTCCATGTCAGTTGGCACTGATGCTGAGTCCCGACATAGGAGTGTGTCTTAAAAGTGTACTGCCTTACAGCATGCATCTCCAATTTTGTGCCCTCTGACATGATGTGCATGAGTGTGAGATATGCATAAACTGTGCTACATGTGTCCACTGTACAGGGTGACCTAATTTTGCTTGTGCATACTCACGGGGGCCAGTGCCTGTGTGTCTTGGTACAACTATCTGATGATGGTTGTTTGTAAATGATATATGTGTACAGGCGCACCAGGGGTATTTTGTGTACAATCAGGATTTATTGCAGGCCATGTGTTTTTATCCCAGAGTAAGAGGTGTAAGTACTTACTCTGTCTCAATCACATTGTCTCAGGTAGGGGGTGGCTGGTGCGGGCAAGGCCTACATGTCAAAACCTGAAGTCTCCTTGCTAGGTCTGGCCAGTGTGTGATGTTTGTCTGGACATACACTCAAGGTGCAGTGACCCAGTCATGTTGGGCATGGTTTTAAGTATTACCTTTGCAGCATGTGCCAAAAGTTGATAGACATGGGTCCTTCATCCCTTTTTTGGCAACACTGTGAGGTGCAGATGCTGTGCTCGATTGTCCCCAGAGCCTGGCTCCTCTGTCCAATTTGATAACAAGTATTTACTATTGTGTCATGCTCTCCATATTTTCTCAGTGGCATGGTGGGTCAACCAACTGTGTGTTGCAGGGCCTACATATGTACCTTGTATTGTAGATGTTACTCATGTTGCTTTTCAGGCTATGCACTGTAACCTATGTAGATTTGACTCATGTGACATATGTATACAGGTGTCTGATTTTTCCTGTCTCTTTACCTTGCCCACAGCATCGTCGGGGGACTCCGAGGGAGACACTGGCACGGACCGTGAGGAGGGGGCGAGCACCAGTGCCAGCAGTGCTATCTTGTCTGGCACATCGAGTGGCACGGAGGCCGAGGGGAGTGAGGCGGAGGACCTGTCCAGTCCCACAACCGACTATGAAGCTGACGGGTCCGAGGCTGAGCTCTCCGAGGGGGCGGAGGCTGCTCCCACAGCAGAAAGCAGCACTCCATCTCTACCAGTGAGGTGTGGCTCACTGGTTAGAGGCGGCAGACCCGTAAGCAGAGGACGGCCCGGGACCAGGGTTCGATTCCCGACGCGGCAGGGTCGTGGACCAGGGTCAGCGGGCTCGATAATTCTCGCCTCGGTGCCTACTCCAGTCAGGGACCACACTCAGCAACTCTGGGCATTAGCTTGCCTCATCTTCACAACGGCCCCCCCAGACCGCCAGGGATGCTTGGTCGCACCTTAGAGATACCCATTAGGGACCATCTCTCAGGGTGAGCCAGGACGGGTTCCCCAGCGGTCGAAGCGCGGAGATACTCCCCCGGGAGTCGATTCTAGCGTTATATAAACCCACAATTAAATTAAATTAAATTAAATTACCCGCCCCCTCCATTCCCATCACCGGCCTCCCACTTGCTCGGGTCCCTTCCCGCCGTGCTAGGTCACCACGTGTCTCCTTCTTGCAAGGCACCGCACCCCCTGCCCCTGTCTCCACTGCTGCCGCCAATGCCGAGTCTGTGGACATCCTGCGGCAGTTGCAGGTTGGTCAAACTGCGATGCTTAATGTCCTCCATGGCCACACCCGAGTGCTCACCCAGATGGAGGCATATATGGAGGGCATTTCAGCCGCGCAGTCTGACCAACGCAACTTGCTGAGGTCCATAGACTCGACACTGACTGCAGCAGTGGCTCTCCTGCAGCGCTGCGCCACCCCCTTCCCCTGCCCCATCCACACTTCACCCTCCCATGCCTGTCCCAAGCACACCCAGACGTCCCCATGCACGCAACCCACCAGACACAGGCACCACACCACCAGGGAAGGCAAAGCGCACACCTCCTGGCACGCACACACAGGGTGAAGTAGGCACACCCACTGGGTCGGGGGGCAAACGGAAGACACGCAGCCAGAGTGGGAGTCCACATTCCTCACAAACCACACCCTCCAAATCCACTCCCCTCAGCTCTCCTGGCCAACGGTCGGACACAGGGTCAGGCCTGCCCAGTCTGTCCACCAGCCCCAGTGTGGCACCACCCCGCAAACGGTGGATGCAGGACACCGGCAGGGGAGTTGAGTCCACCCCCCTGGCCACCCCCTCCCCCAGTAGTGCTGCGACCCATCCCTCCGACCCCCCCCCCCCTCCTTGGGGCCTGTGGTTCCTTCAGGTGCAGGGGAGACGCTGGGGGACCTTGCAACCGTGTGCAGCGCCATTCTCACCACCACCTTTGGCGCTGCCCCACCCCCTGTGGTGGAGTCCTCCGTCCCTGCACCCACAACGCCTACCCTTGCCCCTCCTGTCCCTGCGGTGCCTGGTCCTTCCCCCCCACATGATGCCCCCCCCCTGTGGAAGACAAGGGAGTCTGACCTGTGCAGGCAAGCTAGGGGACACGCGTCCCAATGTGTCCCCCACCTGGATTGGAACTATGGACTGCCCTATGGGCATTGTACATATTGGACTTTCAAAAGACAAACATATTTTTGGATGCTGAATAAAGCTATTTTTTTCCCTTAGAACACTACTGCTTTTCTGGTATTGCTGTGGTGGTGCTGCTCCATGATTTGGGGTGGTGATAATGTGTTAGATGTCTGGGAAATGTAGTAGTGTGCTGGTCATGGGGTGGACCCTGTTATCTGTGTGCCATCACAAGGTATTTGCTATCAAACTTTGCTCATGTAAGCTGTTACTGCATGGTGACATTGTCCCAAGGTGTGTTCCTTCCTCTGTGGACCCTGACATCTTCCCTGCAGGGTGTTGTCAAAAATGTGTGCAGAGCTGTGTCTACATTTGCTGGGTGTGTGACGGACCCCTTCAACTTGGGGGTCACTGTACTTGTGTCTGGAGTATATTGACATGACTTCATGTGTACATGTTCCCTTTTCCGCACTATGCATGTGTGTACTCCCAGCCTTGCACACATGTGTTACGTGTTCTGCAGGGTCTTTGAGCACCTGACTGACAATTGTGGGCATTGTATCTGTGGGTACTCCACCCTTTTCTTTCCATGGGCACTGCTGGGAGGACTCCGCACCCACTCCTCCTCTGTCTGGGCACTGCTGGGAGGACTCTGCACCCACCCCTCCTGTGTCTGGGCACTGCTGGGAGGACTCTGCACCCACCCCTCCTATGTGTGGGCACTGCTGGGAGTGATAGGCACCCACCCCTCCTATGTCTGGGCACTGCTGGGAGGACTCTGCACCCACCCCTCCTGTGTCTGGGCACTGCTGGGAGGACTCTGCACCCACCCCTCCTCTGTCTGGGCACTGCTGGGAGGACTCTGCACCCACCCCTCCTGTGTCTGGGCACTGCTGGGAGGACTCTGCACCCACCCCTCCTCTGTCTGGGCACTGCTGGGAGGACTCTGCACCCACCCCTCCTGTGTCTGGGCACTGCTGGGAGGACTCTGCACCCACCCCTCCTATGTGTGGGCACTGCTGGGAGTGATAGGCACCCACCCCTCCTATGTCTGGGCACTGCTGGGAGGACTCTGCACCCACCCCTCCTGTGTCTGGGCACTGCTGGGAGGACTCTGCACCCATCCCTCCTCTGTCTGGGCACTGCTGGGAGGACTCTGCACCCACTCCTCCTGTGTCTGGGCACTGCTGGGAGGACTCTGCACCCACCCCTCCTCTGTCTGGGCACTGCTGGGAGGACTCTGCACCCACCCCTCCTATGTCTGGGCACTGCTGGGAGTGATAGGCACCCACCCTCCTATGTCTGGGCACTGCTGGGAGTGATAGGCACCCAACCCTCCTATGTCTGGGCACTGCTGGGAGTGATAGGCACCCAACCCTCCTCTGTCTGGGCACTGCTGGGAGTGATAGGCACCCACCCCTCCTGTGTCTGGGCACTGCTGGGAGTGATACGCACCCACCCCTCCTATGTCTGGGCACTGCTGGGAGGACTCTGCACCCACCCCTCCTATGTCTGGGCACTGCTGGGAGTGATAGGCACCCAACCCTCCTATGTCTGGGCACTGCTGGGAGTGATAGGCACCCAACCCTCCTCTGTCTGGGCACTGCTGGGAGTGATAGGCACCCACCCCTCCTCTGTCTGGGCCCTGCTGGGAGTGATAGGCACCCACCCCTCCTATGTCTGGGCACTGCTGGGAGGACTCTGCACCCACCCCTCCTATGTCAGGGCACTGCTGGGAGTGATAGGCACCCACCCCTCCTATGTCTGGGCACTGCTGGGAGGACTCTGCACCCACCCCTCCTGTGTCTGGGCACTGCTGGGAGGACTCTGCACCCACCCCTCCAATGTCTGGGCACTGCTGGGAGGACTCTGCACCCACCCCTCCTGTGTCTGGGCACTGCTGGGAGGACTCTGCACCCACGCCTCCTCTGTCTGGGCACTGCTGGGAGGACTCTGCACCCACCCCTCCTGTGTCTGGGCACTGCTGGGAGTGATAGGCACCCACCCCTCCTATGTCTGGGCACTGCTGGGAGGACTCTGCACCCACCCCTCCTATGTCTGGGCACTGCTGGGAGTGATAGGCACCCACCCCTCCTATGTCTGGGCACTGCTGGGAGGACTCTGCACCCACCCCTCCTGTGTCTGGGCACTGCTGGGGGGACTCTGCACCCACCCCTCCTGTGTCTGGGCACTGCTGGGAGTGATAGGCACCCACCCCTCCTGTGTCTGGGCACTGCTGGGAGGACTCTGCACCCACCCCTCCTATGTCTGGGCACTGCTGGGAGTAATAGGCACCCACCCCTCCTATGTCTGGGCACTGCTGGGAGTGATAGGCACCCAACCCTCCTATGTCTGGGCACTGCTGGGAGGACTCTGCACCCACCCCTCCTGTGTCTGGGCACTGCTGGGGGGACTCTGCACCCACCCCTCCTGTGTCTGGGCACTGCTGGGAGTGATAGGCACCCACCCCTCCTGTGTCTGGGCACTGCTGGGAGGACTCTGCACCCACCCCTCCTATGTCTGGGCACTGCTGGGAGTGATAGGCACCCACCCCTCCTATGTCTGGGCACTGCTGGGAGTGATAGGCACCCAACCCTCCTATGTCGGGGCACTGCTGGGAGTGATAGGCACCCAACCCTCCTCTGTCTGGGCACTGCTGGGGGGACTCTGCACCCACCCCTCCTATGTCTGGGCACTGCTGCGAGGACTCTGCACCCACCCCTCCTGTGTCTGGGCACTGCTGGGGGGACTCTGCACCCACCCCTCCTATGTGTGGGCACTGCTGGGAGGACTCTGCACCCACCCCTCCTATGTCTGGGCACTGCTGGGAGTGATAGGCACCCACCCCTCCTATGTCTGGGCATGTATGCTCCATACATACACCGGTGGGGTACGCTCCATACATACACGGGTGGGGGTACGCTCCGAACATACACTGGTGGGGTGTGGGTACGCTCCATACATACACGGGTGGGGGTACGCTCCGAACATACACTGGTGGGGTGTGGGTACGCTCCATACATACACGGGTGGGGGTACGCTCTGAACATACACTGGTGGGGTGTGGGTACGCTCCATACATACACGGGTGGGGGTACGCTCTGTACATACCTGTACCCACGCTCTGCAGGCCTGGGTACGGGCCGTACCCATGCCTTTGGAACGTGGGTATGGTGCGGACCCCCCATGTTGGGGTGCCTTTGGGGTCCGCACCCTACCCAGGCATTCGGAGCATGGGTACGGGCCGTACCGCCATTGTTGGGGTGACGTAGGGGTGGGCGTGGTACGACCCGTACCCACGCTCTTAAGGCGTGGGTGCGGTACGTACCAGACTTGTTGTGTTGCCGGTTCGCGTCATCACCCACTTCCGTTGTGGCGGACGCTGGCGGTCAGGTATGTGCAGGGCATGTGTGAATTGTGACTTGGGTGGGGGTTATGGTTCGTGCCCCTGTCACCCCCCTTTGCCCCTGGGTGTGGTTCTGACCTTCTGCGGCATCTGCGTCGGTACCTGTAGAGCAGGTGGACTGCTATGAGGGCCGGGATGACACGTAGGTTGGGGTCCATGGCTGTCCGTCGCGTACAGGTGCTCCTTGTGCGCGTCGTTGTTAGAAGGCGACCTCAGAGGGGCCCGGAGGGGGCCCTGACTGTCCTGAGACCAACCCTCGAGGTATCGTAGCCGGGCACTGGCAGGAGACTCCTCAGGGGAGGAATCTCGTATCTAGGATCGTACACTCGGCACCACACGACAAAGAGACACCACACCGAGAGTTCTTAAGAGCAAATCTTTATCAGGTCGGAGTGGTAAGATCTTTATGATCAGCAAGGCAATATATATACAAGTAGAGCGCGGGCTCACAAAGTCTTGGAGGGGGGTTAGGAGGTAGCGGGACAGTCTTTGGGGGAATGGATCAAATGCAGGAGCGTATCCGGCGCACAGCTCACAATCCTCGAGCTGGGGGATGCGCTTGTCGTCGTGGGGTCCGGCGGGACCAAGGGAGTCTGGGGGCGCTGCGAGATACTCAGCAGGCTCGAGTACAAGTTCGGAGGTCTTACGATCTTCCGGGAGCCGCGAGTCACTCAGCAGGGCTCAAGCACAAGTTCGGAGGTCTTACGATCTTCAGGGAGCCGCGAGTCACTCAGCAGGGCTCAAGCACAAGTTTGGAGGTCTTACGATCTTCAGGGAGCCGCGAGTCACTCAGCAGGGCTCAAGCACAAGTTCGGAGGTCTTACGATCTTCAGGGAGCCGCGAGTCACTCAGCAGGGCTCAGGTGTTTCCAAGGCGAATCTGCCGGACAGTCCCAGGGCACCCCTTGTTATAGGGCGACTCCCCTTTGATGTCCGGAGTCTGTGCAGGCAGGGGTCTTGTCACCTGGGGGTCGCTTGTTGGGGGTTTCCTGCCATTGTCCTTTGATCTTTTCAGGGCCGGGTCGGGAGGAGCCCCAGACACCCAGCAGGCGTGGAGCCAGCCCTCGGGGAGGCCGGCGGGTCGATCGAAACCCACCTTCCCAGGGAAGCGCAGAGGTGTGATGGAAACTGCTCCTCCCTTTCTCATCCCAAGGGGAGCGCGGTGTCCTTTAGCCGGAGTGGCGCCTGTAGGCTAGGGTCGCGCTGGGGCCGGGCGGCCATCTTGGTGCATGAAGTGGGCACGCGGGCCCGGGGTGGCCGAAGGGGGAAGGCCTACGGACGGGGGGAAGTCCGGGTCGGGTGTGTGTGTTCTGGTGGGAAGGATCGGCCAGGCCAGGGGCTCGGGGCTGGTATGAGGTGCAGGGGTCAGGTCTGACTATGTTATGAGGGCCGGGTCTAACACGCGTCCCCCCCAGCTGAAAGCCGGAGAGAACTACCCATCTTCTTGGGGGTTCTCTTCGCTGAGGCGGAAGAATCGGGAGAGGCCATCGGCGTTGGCGTGGTCCGTACCAGGGCGATGTTCCACGGTGAAATCCATCCCCTGGAGGGAGATTGACCACCGCAGAAGCTTGGGGTTTTCTCCTCGCATCTGCATGAGCCATCGCAAGGGGCGATGGCCGGTCTGGACCCTGAAATGGGTGCCGAACAGGTAAGGGCGTAGTTTCTTGAGGGCCCAGACTACTGCGAACGCCTCGCGCTCGATGGTACTCCATCTCTGTTCCCGGGGCAACAGCCGTCGGCTGAGGAAGGCCACGGGCTGGTCCAGACCCTGGTCATTTACTTGGGAGAGGACGGCCCCGATGCCATGCTCGGAGGCATCAGTTTGTACCACAAACTCTTTGGAGTAGTCAGGGGCCTGGAGGACGGGGGCCGTACACATGGCCGTTTTCAGGCATTGAACGCCTCTTGGCAGGCAGGGGACCACTGTACCTTCTTGGGCTGCTTCTTGGACGTGAGCCCCGTGAGGGGACCGACCAGGCTGCCGTAATTCCGAATGAATCGCCGGTAGTAGCCCGTGAGGCCCAGAAAGGCTCGGACCTCTGTTTGGGTAGTGGGAGGTTCCCAGGCTAGGATGGCGTCGATTTTGGGCTGTAGAGGGGCGACCTGCCCGCTTCCGACCTGGTGCCCCAGGTAGGTTACCGAACCTTGCCCAATCTGGCATTTGCTGGCTTTCACGGTGAGGCCCACCTGGCGTAGGGCGGTTAGCACCCTCCTGAGGTGTTGGAGGTGCTCGCTCCATTCGAAACTAAAAACTGCGATATCGTCGAGATATGCAGCGCTGAATTTTTCCAGCCCGGCCAGGACTCTATTTACCAGTCGCTGGAAGGTGGCCGGGGCATTTTTCATCCCGAAGGGCCTTACGCGAAAGCGATAGTGCCCATCCGGGGTGGAGAAGGCGGACCGCTCCTTGGCTCCCTCTGTGAGCGCAATTTGCCAGTAGCCGCAGGTGAGATCGAAGGTGCTGAGGAACCGTGCAGCTCCGAGACGGTCAATGAGCTCGTCGGCTCGGGGAATGGGGTGGGCATCGGCTCGGGTGACCTCATTGAGCCCCCGGTAGTCCACGCAAAAGCGGAGTTCCGGGGCGACCCCAGGGGCGGCTGCTTTTGGGACCAGGACCACGGGGCTGGCCCAGGGGCTGTCTGAGGGTTCGATCACGCCTAGGGTCAACATTTTCGAGACTTCGGCTTGGATACAGGACCGGACCCGATCGGGGACTCGGTAGGCTCGGTGTCTCACTGGTGGGCTGTCCCCGGTATCCACATCATGGACACACCAGTCGGTGACCTTGGGGACCAGGGAGAAAAGGTCCGGAAACTGCCCTAGGAGCTGGCGGCAATCCTCACGTTGCTGGGGAGTGAGGGACGGGGAGAGGTTCACTCCTTCTACGGAGCCGTCCTTCTCCTTGGTGCATAGAAGATCAGGGAGAGGATCCGACTCTTCTTCGGACCCGTCGTCAGTGGCCAGTAGGAGGCTCAGCTCTGTCCGCACAAAGTGGGGCTTGAGGGGGTTCACGTGGAGGACCCGGAGGGGGTCCCGGGGTGACTGGACGTCTACCAAGTACGTGACCGGGCTCTTTCGCTCAACTACTTTGAAGGGCCCGGCCCATTTATCCTGGAGAGCGCAGGGTTTCACGGGGGCCATGACCCACACCAGCTGGCCTGGCTGAAACTCGACTAGCGCGGCATTCTGGTCGCACCAGCGCTTCATCTCCTCCTGACTCGCCTCCAGATTGGCCTCTGCCATTTCCCGGAACCTCCTAGTCTGATTGCGGAGGGTCAGGACGTAACGGAACACGTCTCGGGGGGTGCCTCGGGGCGCCGCCTCCACTCTTCTTTGACCAGGCTGAGGGGCCCCCTGACGGGGTGCCCGTAGAGTAGCTCGAAGGGGCTGAAACCCAAGGATTTCTGGGGAACTTCTCAGTATGCGAATAGGAGGCAGGGGAGCAGGAGGTCCCACTTACGCCGGAGGGGCTCTTCCAGGCCCGCGATCATCCCCTTCAGAGTCCGGTTAAACCGCTCTACCAGGCCGTTTCCTTGGGGGTGGTACGGGGTGGTGAACTTGTAGGACACCCCGCACTGTTGCCATAAGGACCTCATGTATCGGGAGATAAAGTTGGTACCGCGATCGCTCACGACCTCGCGGGGAAAACCCATGCGGGAGAAGATCCCCATCAGCGCCCGGCCCACCACGGGGGCCATGACGGTGCGCAGGGGGATGGCCTCAGGGTAACGAGTGGCATGGTCCACCAGGACGAGGATGAACCGGTGCCCCTGGGAAGTTGGGAGGTCCAGAGGTCCTACAATGTCGATCCCGATCCGCTCAAAAGGGGTACTGACGACAGGGAAGGGCTGGAGGGGAGCCTTGCGCTTCCCTCCACTCTTCCCACTGGCCTGGCACGTGGGACAGGACTTGCAGTGGGCTTCTACATCCGCTTTCATTCGGGGCCAGTAGAAGTGAGTCACGAGGCGACTGTATGTTTTGTCCTGACCCAAGTGGCCTGCGAGGGGGACGTCGTGGGCCAAGCCCAGGAGGAGGTCTCGGAAGCGTAGTGGTACCACCAGCACTCGGCCGGACCCTAGCTCCACCGACTTCTGTTCGCTGTACAGAAGGTCATTCTCCCAATAGACCCGGTGCGTCCCCGTCTGGTCGCCTGCGGCCTGGGCCTCTGCCTGTTGCCGGGGCCCGACCAGGGAGGGACAGGTAGCCTGCTCTCGGCAGAACTCCTCTCGGGAGGGGCCCCCTTTGTGGCGCCACTGTGCTAATTCGGGCAGATCGCCTAACTCGGTGTCTGGGGTGGAGTCTGAAGGCGGCGGTTCGTCACTGGCGAGCGACTCTTCCGGTGGGGGGATGCGGGGGCCCTCGGCCGGGACCATCCCATCTTCAGGGGTCGGGGCGTCGTCGACGTCCCTCAGGGGGGTCAGTCGAGCCGCCATGGATCGAGTGGTGGCGCACACCCACTCAGGGAGGCCCATCATCCCTAGGTGGGTCTTGCGCTCAACTTACCCCCAGGGGGAACTTTCCAGGTCGTTCCCCAGGAGACAGTCGACGGGCTGGGATGTTCTCACTGCGACCTTCAGTTTACCGACCACCCCTCCCCACTCGAAAGGCACCAGGGCTACCTTACATAGGCTTTCTGTGTTGGGAAGGACCTGGTCCTCGTGGACTAAATGGCTGAGGACACCGGTGATGCTGGCCCCGGTGTCACGGAGGGCTTCTACTTGGTGGCCATTGATCGTGACGAGCTGCCCATATTTCTTTGTGTTAGAGGGCAGGAGGCTCCCAGGGACCATCTCTCTATCTCCTAAGGACACTAGGGCCATAGCGGCGGGTTCCCACTCCTCGGCCTCCTCAACCTCCTCCCCCAGGGCTACATTGGCTATCTGTCTAGCGGGGGGTGCTGCCTGGTTGGTGCGTGGGGCCATGGGGCATTCAGGGTCGTTGGCGTAATGCCCGGGCTTCTGGCAACGGAAACAAGTGATGGTTACCCGGTGCCCCCGTCTCAGGGGGGGGCCGGATACAGCTGGTGGGGGTGCCCGGAAAGGCGGAGGTTGGGACTTCGGGGGACTAGTCTGGGGCTCTCTCTGCCCTCCCTGGTTTCCCCCCCTCTCTGGCGGGGTGGTCCCTGACTGGCTCGGGGGTACTCTCCTACAGGGCCCCGGGAGACCCGGGTGTTGGTCCAGCGATCCGCCTTGACAGCCAGCTTTCTCGGGTCCGTGAGCTTGCTGTCGAGCAGATGCTGGCTTAGTTCCACAAAGCAGTTGGCAGCCAGGTGTTCCCATAACATAAGGTCAGTTAGTTCTTCCAGGGTGGTTACCTTGCTGCCCTTGATCCACCCATCGAAGGCACGGCTGAAGACATTCACATATTCCACCCAGGTGGTACCCGGGATCTTCCAGCAGTCCCGGAACCGCTGGCGGTACATCTCCGGGGTGAGGCCGTACCTTGTGAGGAGGGCCGCTTTCATGTGTTCATATGAGGTCTGCATGGAGGTGGGTAGGTCGAGCAGGGTGTCTCTTCCTTCGCTCAGGAACCGTCCCCATAACCCAGCCCCCCAATCTTTCTGCGGGACCCGATGGGAGGTCATGGCGACCTCGTAGGCCCGAAACCACTGCTGAATGTCATCATTCTTGTAATATTCCTTGACCACATCCTTGGGGATGTGGACCTTCTGTTCCGTCGGGGCGGCCGCCTCTCGGTTCCCCGTGGGCCGCGCTTCTTCGCTTCTTGCTTTCAGTTCTATTTCCTTCAAACTGCGTTCATGTTCTAGTTGAAGTCTCCTTCCCTCGTGTTCTCGTTGGAGTTTCTTCTCTTCCAGTTCTCCTTGCACTCGCAACTGTTCTACTGCTAGCTTTTTCTCGGCTAATTTCAACTCGCCCTCAATTTTGAGTTTGGCTAATTCGAGCTCGTGATGGCGACTTTTTTCTCTGTCTGCGAGTTCCTCCGGGGATAGGCCCCCGTCTGGTACGAAGCCTCGCACCTGGTTGCTGCTGCGTTCTCCTTGGGAGGGTCCTGCTTCGTCGTGGGGCTCCACCGCTCCTTCTGGGCGGGGGGCTCCCGAATCCACCCAAGCTTTCAGTGCCTTTTGCATATCTTCTTTGGTGTTGAGACCAGTGGTAGCGATTCTGAGTTCCTTACAGAATTGCTTTAGTTCCCTGTGAGTGTACTCTTCCAGCTGTTCCACCTGGAACACGGTACTGGCGTCGTCTTCCACGAGAACCACGGCGTTTCCTTCTGCCATCTTTGTCGGTAGTGCGTCAGCCGTTCACGGTACGATCTCTAGATTGTGGGCCCGTATCCCGTCGCTTGCCACCAATGTTAGAAGGCGACCTCAGAGGGGCCCGGAGGGGGCCCTGACTGTCCTGAGACCAACCCTCGAGGTATCGTAGCCGGGCACTGGCGGTAGACTCCTCAGGGGAGGAATCTCGTATCTAGGATCGTACACTCGGCACCACACGACAAAGAGACACCACACCGAGAGTTCTTAAGAGCAAATCTTTATCAGGTCGGAGTGGTAAGATCTTTATGATCAGCAAGGCAATATATATACAAGTAGAGCGCGGGCTCACAAAGTCTTGGAGGGGGGTTAGGAGGTAGCGGGACAGTCTTTGGGGGAATGGATCAAATGCAGGAGCGTATCCGGCGCACAGCTCACAATCCTCGAGCTGGGGGATGCGCTTGTCGTCGTGGGGTCCGGTGGGACCAAGGGAGTCTGGGGGCGCTGCGAGATACTCAGCAGGCTCGAGTACAAGTTCGGAGGTCTTACGATCTTCCGGGAGCCGCGAGTCACTCAGCAGGGCTCAAGCACAAGTTCGGAGGTCTTACGATCTTCAGGGAGCCGCGAGTCACTCAGCAGGGCTCAAGCACAAGTTCGGAGGTCTTACGATCTTCAGGGAGCCGCGAGTCACTCAGCAGGGCTCAGGTGTTTCCAAGGCGAATCTGCCGGACAGTCCCAGGGCACCCCTTGTTATAGGGCGACTCCCCTTTGATGTCCGGAGTCTGTGCAGGCAGGGGTCTTGTCACCTGGGGGTCGCTTGTTGGGGGTTTCCTGCCATTGTCCTTTGATCCTTTCAGGGCCGGGTCGGGAGGAGCCCCAGACACCCAGCAGGGGTGGAGCCAGCCCTCAGGGAGGCCAGCGGGTCGATCGAAACCCACCTTCCCAGGGAAGCGCAGAGGTGTGATGGAAACTGCTCCTCCCTTTCTCATCCCAAGGGGAGCGCGGTGTCCTCCAGCCGGAGTGGCGCCTGTAGGCTAGGGTCGCGCTGGGGCCGGGCGGCCATCTTGGTGCATGAAGTGAGCACGCGGGCCCGGGGTGGCCGAAGGGGGAAGGCCTACGGACGGGGGGAAGTCCAGGTCGGGTGTGTGTGTTCTGGTGGGAAGGATCGGCCAGGCCAGGGGCTCGGGGCTGGTGTGAGGTGCAGGGGTCAGGTCTGACTATGTTACGAGGGCCGGGTCTAACAGTCGTCCTGATTTCCCGGCAGTTTTTGGCTCTCGGAATATATAATCCGTGCGGGGTGACGTCGGTACGAATCGTACTTCCTGGTTCGTAAAACACAGGCTGAATGCGTCCCGACGTCACGTCGGCGCTTTCCCGGATGACATTTGTATGTTTATTTTCCTCGGTCGGTGTTTTGTACGATTCGTACGGAAATGGTGTTTCCATACGAATCGTACTTGCATATTTGTAATGTGTTTTAACCGGGTACGAGTCGGACGGAGAAAATGCTCCGTCCGACGGTTCGTACCTGGTTTCTCCAGGATCGGAATCGGCACCATAGTTGGAGACCCAATGCTCCTGAGAAATAAACCCAGAGTTTTGCAATCAACCCGAATGCCTTTACATTCACACTCGTTCACACAAGAAAATGTAGTACATTCACACAGAATCCTGTCTTTCCCGAGAACAGCGAACAGTCTGTCCTGCTACAGAATTATGTCATACGTTAACAAAGCAGCGCTTACCTCTCCTTTGTCCTTCTAACAAGCTCAGAGAGTACCTATTACCTTTCCAGTGATAAGCATTATCGGAATGCCAGTTGGATGCCTGGTACCTAAGTCCAGAACTTCACAAGTAACCTTCGCTATCATACACACTTCTCTCACACTGTAAATGTCTCTAATGGCAACACACGACGATGCTACCGAATCGAACCCAGACAATGCGTCGTGCAACTTCAATTATCACACATTTCCCCTGTGTACCTACAGGTCAACAACAATTCCGTCTTTCCCGAGAGCAGCGCTTACCTCTGCCCTTCTACGGAACCGTTACAAACTTCCGACTTCCTACATCCCAGAAGCCGTGCAAACAACATATAACTCAACGTAACTCAACATAGAGTGTTAGTACATAAATCAATACCAATCAATAACCAAAATCAATAAGCAATGTACAAGCAATAATCACTAAACCAAAACAATAACAACCATCATCTTGCTACCAGAAAAACTGCTCCAGCGCAGAGTTCAAAAAAATCCCTCCCTACCGTCACGGACCAAAGATCTCACATACACACGCTATCCATACATTCGCTGGTGGGGCCCATAACACCAACATTCACTCATCATCAATCCGTGTGGGAGGCGATTATCCTTCTAAGCGCTGGAAATGAGAGGGAAATACCACTTCTACCCTAATGAGCAACAAATCTACACAACCTTCTGATACTCATTAGGCCCTAAACTTCACCTTTAGCATTCCTCTCATAAAACGGGACAGATCAATTAGTTGCAGGTTTAAGTGAATTTCTAATTCCCTAATTATCCTTTTCGTTAACACATTTCAATGAATAAACAACCCAACTCATTTCTGTAGATATTCAAATTTATATTAATATTGCAAATTAAATCATTCATTTGATCAAGTTGCCATTCATATTTACCTATTCTGGATAAAGTCGTCCTCTATGTCAAATCTGGCAGTCTCGCAAATCTATGCCCATCAATTTTGTAAGTTCAGTTCATCAGGAGTTTGGACATTAATTCAGTCCATCAAAGATTCAGGCTAACAGCTGTCCTGCAGTGTCACCGTCCTCTCCGTCAGCATAACGTCAGGAAATCGAGAAAGGCCAGAAACGAACCCGCGCCACCTCTCTATTCTACCATAATTTATAGTAAAAATCATTGACAATTTGTATCAAAAACGGGTCTTCAAATGTTCTGATTGGTCCATTGAAATCGTCTGACAGGATTCTCATCAAAATAAAGTCTCTGATGTCATTGTACTTGAAATATCCGGTTTTTTGTAGCACATTATTGTTCATTCAGAAAAGCTGGCTTGCATCCCAGAGCAACCTTGAAGGGTACATGTTCATCTGGGGTCAGGATGAGGCCACTGTGTATCTGTTGTCAGCGCAGGCGCACTTCACCCAAGCCTTGTTCAGTGTCACCGTCCTCTCTGTCAGCATATCATCAGGAAATCGAAGGAGTGACTCCCGACCTCTCTATTCTATGGGTTTTTATAATAAATTAAATAACAAAATGTAACAAAATTGAGTTTTAAACTGTTCTGATTGGCTGATCAGGGGTCATCCTCTCCGTTCCCATAAGGTTTAGTCCATGGTGTCAGCATACTTGCTGGTTCCGGTTCTTTAATAAAGTCTTTTGTCTGTAGCGTTGGCACTATTCCCAGTGTCCTTGATAAGTACAGCTTGCCTGGGGTCAGGACGGGGCCATTGTTGCTCATCTTAGCGCAGGCGCACTTCAACCAAGCCTTGTTCAGCGTTGGCAGTCGGGTTAGGCACCAAAGGCAGCCATCTTTCAATAGGCCAGAATGGTCAACTTAAGCAAAGAAACACAAAAACGTAATTAATACATAGAAATGACTAATTAAATGTTATTCCCTCGCTAATACCCATATGTGTGTGTATTTATCTAGCAAAAGCAACACTCAGTGCAGTTTATACTTACTAAATAAAGCACGAATTACAATTACATCACAAAAGCGACATATATCATGCAATCTCCTAATTGTCTATCATTAATATGCGTACAAGGTTTAGTTTACGTAATTAATTAAGCCATGCAGATGCAAATCCCACATATAATTCATATATTAGTAAGGTTGGTAAGTATTTTCCACATCACTCCAATCCATTAATTCAATTATAATTAATTAATTATTCTTATTAATAAACAACATGCAAAATGGGGTGGGTATACAAAATTTGGCATAGCCACCCCTCCGTCCTGACCCTCCCATAGGTGGGTCCCCAGAGATTGTCCCACCCCTTCCTTGGGTATAAAGTAGGAACCCTGACTTCAGGACTTTAGATTTTACCTGGACTAAACTCTGCTACAGAAACCAAGTACTTCAACGATCTACACTTCGCTGGACGACTGAAGATTCTCCCTTGGAGTAAATGAGTTAATCCCCTGCAGCAGCAGGCACCTTAACACATCTGACCGGTTTGCATCTCCAGAGCTCCTGAGGACTCCGAAGATTTCTGCAACACATGAGGTGGGTTCCCGAGCGTCCCTGAGGTTGATCTGACCTCTCAGCAATTCTGAGACCAGTATCCCTCGTGGGGACCATGCAACCCGAACCCCTGTGCACCATGTACTTTTGCAGCAGCATATGCTTTTTGGCAATCCCTGAGGCTGTGCTTTGGGCTACGTGTAGTCCTGACCCCAAGCAGTATTTCCACTGAAGATTTCCGGCCTACACTCCACGAGTGTTCCGTGGGCTGGTATTTTGTGATTCAACTCGAGGTCCCTTCGCGATCCCTGTTCCGTTGGCCTGTGGGTCCCTGTGAAGGTAACTTTGACTTTCCTTGGGCTTTCCTGGTTGCTCCAGACGTGCCCTGACTCTCCATTGCTTGGAGAGTCCCCAGGACCTTGCAGGTCCTCACCGTAGCTTGTTTCCTCTGCCCGCGTGGGTTGCAGTTGCCAAGGCTTGCTGGTGTTCGATCCGGACACTGACCCCCCCCAGCACACGACATGCTTTGTGGGACAGCTCACCTCCGGACTTTGGTCATCATCGACGTCTCCTGGTACACGTGGCTGCAGAGTCAAGCATCCTGTCTTCTCACCTGAAGTACCTGACATCGGTGGCCATTCGTCTACTGAGCCCCTGGTCACCCTGAAGTGACCCAGACTATAAGCCCTCTGCTTTCAGGTTCTTCTCACCTCAGATCCAGGCTTGGATTCCACCAGACACTTTTCATCTTCCGGCAGCAGCACTTCTTCGCATCACGCCATTGAAAACGACGAGGGTTTCCGACACCACTTGCCCCTATGCACCCTGCTCCTCTGGGATAGATAACACTGGTGGCACCTCGGTACTGACAAGGGTGCTGGCCTTAGAACCTTCTATGTTCCAAAGGGTTTGCTTGAAGTCCTCTCCGAAGTGTCCTTAAACTGTAAATTTCCACCCACGACTTTCCCATAGGGTTGTACGGAGCTCGCGCCTGTGTTCTCACACTGCACTAGTCCTCCGTGGGTCCCCTGTGTCACTACTTTGGGTGGTTCCTTGGGGTCCCAGCAATTCCACGTGCTCCAGGCACTGTTGGTTTGGTCTCCCCCTGGAGCCCGCTGTGTATTGTGCTATTTACTGTCGTTCTAGTGATTTAATATTGTGTGCTTCGTGCTCTAATCTCTATCTCTTGTGTGGTTCTCCTTTCATTTGGTCATTCAGGAGGTTCTGATCTGGTAAAACAAGCTGCTTTACATTCCTTCGAGACTTAGCCTGAAGGCTGCTCTCCACAGCTACCACTAGGATAGCTTTCTATAAAGGTTGTCTTTAACCTAATCATCAATAAGGGTCGTTTCGACTGGTGCAAGATGCCCACTTTAATTAGTGGCCAGCATATACCAGGCCAACTTCTCACAACTCCAGTGTCGATTCTCCTTCTTGTTTGAACCCGTGGACAAAGGGTGACCCTGCAATCAGAAATGCACTCAGAGTGGGCTTGGGCAGCTGGATCATCCTGTCACCAGGCGGCAGTCTGGGTATCTGCTGTGATCAGCTCCTATTTGGCTCCCCAAAAGTTGAAAGCAGATTCTGACTATCAAAATGGAGAACAGTGGGGCTTTGCAATCAGGAACAGTTTAAGTTTAATTAAAAAATAGTAGTCGGTAATAGCAGCCACATCTCTTACACAGTTGACTGCTGGAATTCAACTTGAATTTGGTACATGGAATGTTTTATACTGTACATCGGGTGCAATAAAGAGAAGCTCATCCCCTTTGGGCACGAAATACTGTTAAAGTGGGTCATGAATTACATGTTAGATGCCTGATCCCAACCTCATAGAAGGGGCCGTTAATACCAACTGGTGGTCACTGTACTGTCCTGATGGACATGTTCTAGTTTCTCAGCAGACACTGCGTTTACCAGCCACTCCCCAGAGGGCTGGACACACATCCACTCGACACCCATCTATCACAGGCATCACAAGTGACATGACCCTGTTAATAAAAGGGCCTGGGTGCAGGTGTTCATGGCCAGTTGCCAGTACACCATTGTGTCCATGTGGTCATTCCACCTAGCATATGGGCCTAAGGATCAAGACAGCACAATGGCGACGAGCAGGCCGATCCCTGCGAGTGCTGTCGGCTGTGTGGTGGTTTGTGGTGGTGGTGTAGTGGTCCGAGTCTGAGGCACCTCTGCACCTACTGCCTGCACAAAGCAACAGGCTCTCAAAAGCAGTGCCCTGCAGCGCCCGTCTGCATGTCCGCCAGCCCCTGTTGTAGTGACCAGCTAGGGGACAGTGATCCAGAGCAGGGGGTGGAACGAAGTCTACTCTGAGCTCGTGGCGCGTCTACCCGGCAGACATAGATCGAAGGAAGCAGCCCGGCCACCCCTGCGCACTACGAGGGACCACAGCCCGCCCGCATGGGAAATGACCAACACATTAAGTGGCTGCACGCCACCTAAGTGCCGACACCAGCAGCTGCCGCCCAATATGACCAAAAAGCCTATAGTGCTTCTTGAGACTTCACCTCCGGCAGCGCATGTCGGCACCCCGCCCTTCCTTCGGAGCAAGCAGGAAATAATGCAATAGTGACTGCAACAGACAGTATCCTGAGGCTGCCATGACAGTGTCCAAGCGCCATACACATATCGCCATGGCACTGTAGTAGACCCTACCGGAGGTAAGGCCTACAGGCCATCCTACCAGCCGTCGCTAGCCCCAGTAAGAAGAGGAGTGGAGAGCAGGTCGTGGTGAGGCCCAAAAGACTGCGGCCGCACCAATGCCACACACAGCCCAGTACCGGCATTCTCGTGGCAGGAGAGGCCCACTGCCAAAAACTGCTGCGGCCTATGAGGAGAAGGTCGACAGCGCCACCTGGCGGCCGCGTGGCAACCCTGCACCGGCAGACCCAGCCCTGTGCAGCCCTGTCGTCACCCCAGAAAAAGAAAAAAAAATCAACTTGCTTGTGAAACGAGCTCTGGCCAACACCACAGGGTGAAAACCATCAGCACCGCATGGAGGTGAGGAGTTACAGAATGAAAAGGTCCCACGGAGCTGCCCCTTTCAACAAGGCGGTCACTGCCGCGGCACAGGAGTGCCCCACCCGTCACAACCTGTGTAGCGGTGCTGATTGGCACCGATCAGAAAGTGGCAAGTGACCCCGTGCCTCCTCTGTCCACGAGGACCTGGCTTGGCAGTTCCGGCTGGACTGTTCCCATGAGGCACAGGGTCAAGACTGATTTGCATATAGCCAGGTCAAAACTGGGGTGGCATGGTGAGCAAAAGAATGATGGATTTAATCCAGATCTCTTGACTGGGGTTGAATGTTTTGATTTGTTCTGCATGACGTCCATCAATTGTGTCTTTTGCTTTCTCGCCCTAAGTGCACCAGGTATGCTCAGACGTGAGTCCTGGGCTCACTGTGCCCCTGGAATCAAGCTATCCTGGCTGAAGAGGGGTGAAACCCCGAAACCAGTCCTAGGATGCTTGTTTCCGGTCCAGGGAGGACCTGGCTTGGCAGTTCGGGCTGGACTGTTCCCATGAGGCACAAGACTGATTTGCATATAGCCAGGTCTAAACTGGGGTGGCATGGTAAGCAAACTAATGATGGATTTAACCCAGATCTCTTGACTGGGGTTGAATGTTTTGATTTGTTCTGCATTCCGTCCATCAATTGTGTCTTTTGCTTCCTCTGTCCACGAGGCACCAGCTCATGCTACCCATTGACTTGGCAAGGAAAGGGAGAAAGCGCTTTCAGCAAACAGCTCCTGCCTGCTGGTGCCAGTGGCGGCTCGCATAGGGCGTGCTGCAGGGCTGTGGGGTGGGGCAGGGGAGGGGCAGTGTGGGGGGTAGTAAACTACGAAACGGAGGAAAGTAATCCTCCGTTCTGTCGTATGTACGAGTTTACTACCCCCCACCATGCCCCTCCCCCGCCCCACCCCACCGCTCCGCAGCACGCCCTATGCAAGCCGCCACGGGCTGGTGCTCACGTCCCGTTCAGAGAATCACCAGCACCAACGGGCAACTAACTAGCTGCAGCGTATTGAACTGCACCGCTAGATGTCTAAAATTAAGCAGGCCCTATGTGCTAAAGTTTTTCAAAGGGACATGCAGCCTGGCATGTCTAAATAGCCGGCAGTGCCACCACTTACCCCCTGGGACACCCGCAGCAGTGAAGGCGCCACCCTCTTTGAGTGAGTGGTGTATGGCCCACAGTCTCAGGAAAGTCTGCTGCAGCCGGTGAACAGAAGTCTGGCAGCGCCACCTAGTGGCTAATGAGAGGCACCGCGCTCCACAAGGTTTGATTCCTGCCTGCAAGGGCCACCAGCACGTGTCCCCGTTGCGGACCCTGATTCTTCTGCTCACACACTTATAGTCCTGATGATGATCTCTATCAATTGAGATCGAAACTCCATCGACTCCCTTCTGCAACCAAAACTCCCTCATTATACTGAATTTATTGGCGTTTTGATGTTTTGTTGCCAATGTGATGTATTTTTAAATGTCACCAACCTTTCACTGCACACACCTTCACTATTTTGTATGAGCACCTGAACTACACCTTGCAATTAAGTGATTCTCCATGTATGATGTTATTAAATGGGAGATCATTTCAACCTTGTGTCCCTGCATTAATTGCGCAGTAATTCCCTTTTGGGCATTCCTTAAATTGTTTGTTTCTTTTTTGATCAATAACCACCTTAGTGGTGTTAGCCTAGGCTACTCGAGGACCTTGTGGCCTCTCTCAGTACCATTGTTTTTTATTATAATATAGACTGCCCCTGGTAATAATACTGGGGCCCCCTTGTTTTTGCTAAATTCCTCACTCTGAAGCTACTCAACAAAATAAAACCCTTCATCCTGCCCAAGGACCTCAAACAAGCCGCTCAATCACTGGTGCTATCTAGACTCGACTATGGGAATGCAGTCCTCACTGGCACAGCAAAATCCCACCTAGATCCCTCAAAACAACTCTCAATGCAGCAGCCATAATGGTCACCGGAGTTAAGAAATATGATCACATCTCACCCGCACTCAGAGAACTAAAATGGCTCCAAGTCGAAATGCATGCCACCTTCAGAACTGCCTGCCTCACGTACAAAGCCCTGCACACAGGGAAACCCGACTAACTGGCCTCCAAACTAAAGAAGGCCAGTCAGACAAGGAACCTCAGGCGCTCCAACATCCTGCTACTCATCCCTATGAAAACGCGCAAACAAAAAAATGCAGCGCGGTCCTTTGCCGGAAACGCGCCCAAAATCTGGACCTCCATCCCAGCGGATATCAGGACTATCACTTCCTTCGTTAAATTTAAAAAACACCTAAAAGACCTCTTCATCAACCGTTCCCTCCTGAACTGACAGCCGCCGCCGAAGCGCACAAGCCTGCACTCTGCAGCACCCTGATACTGTCTCATTAAGACCTACCTCCTCCCCGCGCCCTGTCCCTTGCCTCGTTCCCTCCTCCCTGAAAGAGGTTCAGCCCAAGACAACGTGCACTCAACAAGGTTATCTCAGGACTTCCTTACTGTTAGAAATGGGATTTTGGGTAGGCTAGGGCGTGGGCCAAAGCCAGGCAAAAAACACCACTCTAGTCAGGATAAGGGAGTTACACGTCTGAAATAACCCCTGCTCACCCCCATGGTAGCTTGGCACAAGCAGCCCGGCTTATCTTAGAGGCAGTGTGTAAAGCATTTGCACATAACCAGCAGTAATACAGTGTACGCACTACAAAAGGCCACCACACCAGTTTTGAAAAATATCCAATATTTTTATATAATTAAAACAAGACCAAAAACGATAAAAATCCACAATACTATACTTAAAAGTTCACAGTTCAAAAATAAGTTGATTAAAAAGAGTTCCTTGTGTGGATAGCTCTGTCCGGGCTTCCACGGCATTGTGAACACACAAATCCCAAAAGCAGCTCTGGCTGACCGCGGGGTCGCAGGCCAGCTACGGTGTCGAGAAGACCCGCAAACAGTACCCCTCAGGGATGCAGGGCGATGGGGCCCTTGAAGTAACTCGCGTTGCAGGTCGAGCTCCTTTCCAAAGGGATCAGGAGCGCTGGCACCAACAGGCATCGGGTGCTGCGTTGACAAGGGCAGCGGTGCGGCGTGCAGTGCCCCGAGGTCACGATGCGAGCAGTGGCTCTGTGGCAACATCAGATGGCATCGTCGGTGAGACCAGGGTCGTGGTGCAAGATGGAGGCGGTGCTTGTCACGGTGCTAGCAGGTCACGGTGCAAGCAGCGTCTTCGTCGTTGCTGAAGCGCTGTCGTCGGCTAACGAGTGGGAGTCGATGGCACCAGCGTCGGTGGGCCAAGGCTACGGTGTGGAATGGGGGCGGTGCATCATGTAACTTACAAGCGGTGCCCCCGAACCACGGTGCAAGCAGCGGCGTCGATCTCGGCTAGAAGTGGCGGCGTCAGGAAGGCCACGGCATCGTCGTGTAGCGAGGCGGTGCAGAGTGCTGTGCCGACAGGTCGCGGTGCGAGCAGCGGCTCAGTGATGGCGTCAGCAGGCGTCGGTGAGACCAGGGTCGCGGTGTGGCGTTGCGGCAGTGCCCTCTGCGGTGCCAAAGCTTCGCCGTGAAGCATGGTGGGGCAGAGTGCGGTGCCCACAGGTCGCGGTGCGAGCAGCGGCTCGGTGATGGCGTCAGTGACGTCATCGGTGAGACCAGGGTCACGGTGCGGCTTTGCGGCGGTGCCTTCAGGACACGGGGTCAGCAGGGTCGTCGTAGGCGTCGTGTTCTTCGGATTGCAGTACAAAACACACAGTCCCCAGTGCTGCGGGTCGAAGAACCTGGAGTCTTTGTTCCTGAGACTCCGTGAACAGGGGGCAAGCTCTACTTCAAGCCATTGGAGAGTCTCACCAATTCGGATGCTGAAAGTCCAGTCCAGGCCTTTCACTGCCCAAGACAGAAGCTGCCACTGCAGGTCGGCCAAGCAAAGCACACAGCAAAGCAGTCGTTCCTTCTTGCAGCTTTTCCGGCTCTTCTTCTTGGCAGTCTTCTTGATCCAGATGAGTTCTAAAGTTCAGGGGTCTGGGACCCAGAATTTGTAGCTAAAACGCTGTGCCTTCTCTGGCTTGAATTCCTGGCAGGAGGTGGAGACGGCTTTGTCAGAGGCAGACCAGGCCCCTTGAGGTGCAAGGAAATCTCCTCCCTCTTCCCCCATCGCAACCCAGGTCTATTTAGCCCTTTCCTGACCTCCCTAGACTATCGGGAGCAACCCTGCTTCCTAGCCATCTGTCGACCACAAACCAGACAGGCAATCCACATTCCAGCAGAGGCAGACGGGATGACCGAGCAAAATAATACCCACTTTCTAAAAATGGCCTTTATGAACTCAGAATGAAAAGGGCACCCTCGCTAAAGGCTGCGTCTTTAGACGCTGAGTTCAGGCATACCAAACTTCATTCACTTATACCTTTTTCGGGCTACGTACGTGGGTGGCACAATCCGTGCTGCAGGCCCACGAGTAGTGGGCGAATCACAAGCCCCGGCACCCGCAGTGCCCTTTACTGGGGATTGACAAGTAAGTCCAACATCCAATCATAACACAAATTACCACAGGAGCACCAGCACTTTACCACTGATCAGCAGTGCGAAGAACACACAGAAACGTTACACCAGTCAAAACCGAGAGGGCAGAAAGCAAAAACTCAGGGGAAACACGCCAAAAGATGCCAAGTCTAACACTTACCTTAATGTGGCACAGCGTGCTGGGACTTCCGAACCAATATGTATACTACTGCTTTATTGTGTGACTCTTGCGTTAAAAATGTTGTAGAGCGCTCCGATACCCTCAGGTCTGGCCAGCGCTATATAAAACTCCTTAATAAATGATAATAAATAATAGGTGAATGTAAGAGGCTGAACCGATCTCCACCAGATACCTGCTGCGCTCAAAGCAGTTTTTCCTGGCAGCGGAAGAAAGTCTAGGGAGGGCACATGCCCAAGCACCTTTTACAATGGACTCCAACCATGCTCATAACGCACCCTGTTTCTGAACTGTTATGACCTACCACACATCATCCTCAACGTCAGCGGAGTGGAGCAATTTCAAATCAATGGACAGGTTTCCACTGGTAGGCTCCCGGCGTGCGGTTGATGTCTCCAAACCTGCATTTGTGTCTTGAGCCACTCAGATTAAATTATGAGTTAAGGCAAAGATGTCTTGCTGCAGTCCGATTCACCAGCCCCATGTCTGCTGTCTTCCCACTGCACGATTCTAGAGGCTGATGGACCCTGTGGTGTTTATTTGATTGTTGTTTACCCCCATAGGTTGGACTGGTGTTTATTTTGTTCTTCAATAAAGTTTGGGAGGAATGTAGTGTCCTGCTGGACACGTTCTAGCGTCTCAGCAGACACCGGTTTACCAGCCACTCCCCAGAGGGCTAGACACACATGCACTCGACACCCATCCATCACAGACGTCATGAGTGACAGGACCCTGTTAATAAAAGTTCACAGGTGCACGTGCTCGTGGCCAGTTACCAGCACACCATTTCTGTGTCTGTGTGGTCATTCCACCCAGCATGTGGGCCTAGGACCCAAGACACCACAGTCACATTCTGAGGTGGTCCAGGTGGCTGGGCATGTCACGTGTGGGTAATCTCGGGTGGCGCTTATTACTAGGCATTTTTAGGGATTTATCTGATGAAAGCAACTGACCGGTTGATCTGGTATTGTGTCTTTGGGCCGAATACAGGCCCTATACTGAGCATTTGTTTGTGTTTATGAGTGTGTGCATATGCCTTGTTTCTTAGGCATTACATCCTTGTGCCATATGTGATTTACTGCTGCAATCTCAAGGTGTGTTTGAGGCTGTTCCATATCTGGTGTTTCTATCGCAGGTAGCGCCAGGATTGGACAGAAGGCAACTGTGCTATGTTGATCTGACAAAGGGTAACCCTGAAACTGCTATGATTGTTTGATTGTAAATTTGGGCAACGCAGGCAACAGTTGCTCTGCAGTGTGCTGGACTCTTAAAAGAAGGGCCTTGTTATAAATCGATCCGATGCTAACACCCTCTCCTGAGACTTTAATCATGTACATTAAGGAAAATCCATGTCAAAACTTTTGGGGCAAAAACCGACTTAATTGAAAACAACAATGGATTTCAAGGTAAAATTATTTGCAGTCCGTATAAAACTGTGAGCTAGGTTTGAGTATTTTTAGAAAAGGTACATCTATTAAATGAAGAGCTGTAAGGGTGTTAATTTATTGACAGATCGTCATCACGGTGCAAAGTTTTGGCTGTCTCTTTTAGGTTTTTAGGTCGAGCCTATGGCAGCGAGCATGCGCTGCTTAGGAAATTGACCTCTTGGAATCACTTCAGCTTCAGTAAAAGCTAGTACCTGTGGACCTCACACCCGATTGGCCTTTGCGTCTGGCTGCAGCACGCAATTCGCAAGGCGTGTGGAAGTCCCAGCTTCTTGTGAAATGTTTGCTCCCAGGGTGTTTTGCTCTCGGGAGCCAGCAGCGGCGCGCAGGGCCATGTGTTTTTAATTAGCATGCCTGCGCTTAAACTGAGGTGGCATGGTGAGCAAAAGAATGATGGATTTAACCCAGATCTCTTGACTAGGGGGTGAATGTTTTGATTTGTTCTGCATTCCGTCCATCAATTGTGTGTCTTTTGCTTTCTCGCCCTAAGTGATCCAGGTATGCCCAGACGTAGGTCCTAGGCTCACTGTGCCACTGGAATCAAGCTATCCTGGCTTATGAGGGGTGAAACCCCGAAACCGGTCCTAGGATGCTTGTTTCCGGTCCAGGGAGGACCTGGCTTGGCAGTTCGGGCTGGACTGTTCCCATGAGGCACAGGGTCAAGACTGATTTGCATATGGCCAGGTCTAAACTGGGGTGGCATGGTGAGCAAATGAATGATGGATTTAAGCCAGATCTCCTGACTGGGGGTGAATGTTTTGATTTGTTCTGCATTCCGTCCATCAATGGTGTGTCTTTTGCTTTCTCGCCCTATGTGCACCAGGTATGCCCAGACGTGGGTCCTGGGCTCACTGTGCCACTGGAATCAAGCTATCCTGGCTGATGAGGGGTAAAACCCCGAAACTCGTCCTAGGATGCTTGTTTCCGGTCCAGGGAGGACCTGGCTTAGCAGTTCGGGCTGGACTGTTCCCATGAGGCACAGGGTCAAGACTGATTTGCATATGGCCAGGTCTAAACTGGGGTGGCATGGTGAGCAAAAGAATGATGGATTTAACCCAGATATCTTGACTGGGCTTGAATGTTTTGATTTGCTCTACATTCCGTCCATCAATTGTGTGTCTTTTTCTTTCTCGCCCTAGGGGCGCCAGGTATGCCCAGACGTGGGTCCTGGGCTCACTGTGCCGCTGGAATCAAGCTATCCTGGCTGATGAGGGGTGAAACCCCGAAACCGGTCCTAGGAAGCTTGTTTCCGGTCCAGGGAGGACCTGGCTTGGCAGTTCGGGCTGGACTGTTCCCATGAGGCACTGGGTCAAGACTGATTTGCTTATGGCCAGGTCTAAACTGGGGTGGCATGTTGAGCAAATGAATGATGGATTTAACCCAGATCTCTTGACTGGGGTGAATGTTTTGATTTGTTCTGCATTCCGTCCATCAATTGTGTGTCTTTTGCTTTCTCGCCCTAAGTGCACCAGGTATGCCCAGACGTGGGTCCTGGGCTCATTGTGCCACTGGAATCAAGCTATCCTGGCTGATGAGGGGTGAAACCCCGAAACCGGTCCTAGGAAGCTTGTTTCCGGTCCAGGGAGGACCTGGCTTGGCAGTTCAGGCTGGACTGTTCCCATGAGGCACAGGGTCAAGACTGATTTGCATATGGCCAGGTCTAAACTGGGGTGGCATGGTGAGCAAAAGAATGATGGATTTAACCCAGATCTCTTGACTGGGGGTGAATGTTTTGATTTGTTCTGCATTCTGTCCATCAATTGTGTGTCTTGCGCTTGTCTCTCGAGAGCAAAACGCACTGGGAGTAAACATTTCACAAGAAGCTGAGTGGTGATATTTCACTGCCTCTGCTGCGGGTATACTGTGAGACTGCACGAGAAGCTACACTGTCCTTTAACACATTTACATACATTTTTTGAACGTGCGTGTGATATTTCACTGTCCTTTAGTTCTGTTGCCTGGGAGGCAGCTTGTGATACTACACTGTGCTTTGGTGCGTGAATTGTGAGGCCCTGTCTGAAATGATACTCTCCTCTGGAGCGTGTACATTGTGACGTCGCATGTAGTATTTCCCCGTCCCTAGTGCACGTGCTCTGCGAGGCTGCTTGTGATACTACACCCCCCCGCATGCACATTCAACGCGATGGTTCAAGGACCATTGCAGTGACCTCTAGTGCGTCTACATCATAATGCTGAATGAGATATGATAAGACACTACCGCCAACATGCATACACGCAGTGGACGACCGACCAGTAATGATGTACCCCTTTGCCGAAGCCATTCTACGAAGTAGCTCAGGTTCTATATCGACAATCACATCTTTTGGGACCCCAGTCTGCACGTTCACCAGTCCATCAATTCTTGAGAACACGCAGGTACCACGCGAGGAGAAGAATGCATGCCTTTGTGCTACAGTTGCCAACTGGGTAGTCAGGACAGGAAATCAGAGCTCTAAAATCACATTGCTCACACAACAACATTGTATGTCCCTGGTCAAGTCTCTAACCTCGCGCCAAATTTGTGCTGTTTTCCAAAATTGAGAGCAACGAGTAATAAGCTTGCTGCAAACAAGAACAAGTGCATATGAAAGAAACGTTAAATGGGTGTAGGAAGGTGGAATCTGACTGCATGGTTGCCCCCAACTTTTTGCCTGGTATTTGAGTGGTTTTTGACTAGTCTGGCTGGGATCCTGCTATCCAGGACCCCAGCCTATCTGCTTCCTCCCTAAAAACTAATGTGTGTACCCTAGGTACAAACCGATTGGATGCTGAGGATACCCTGCCAGTCCCTTGTAGATGGTACCCTAGGTACCCAGGGCATGGGTCCCTCAGTAGGCCTACCAGGGCTGCAGCACTTATTGTGCCACCCTGGGACAGCCATACAAAATGACACCACCAGACCACTACTGTAGTCTGGGTAAGGTGGTGCTAGCACCCCTTACAGGGATATGGGTAGCCTATATCCCACCCCATTACAACACATGTACTCTCATAGGTCACCCCTATAGCAGGCCTTGGTAATCCTACAAGGCAGGGTGCTGAGGTATGTGTGAGGGGGGACCCCTACCTGAGTAGGACCCCTCTGCAACCTTCGTAAAATCATTGATGGGTTGTTTGTAGTGTAGCCATACCATATACTCTTAACCGCATTATAAGTCAATTGCGTCAATTGAGTATGGCTACACAGAACCATATCGTGTTTGGTGTCAAACATGTAGGAATCATACCCCCAGTCCAGCCATGGGCATGAGGGTACGATTCCCCCCTGCTAGAGGGGCGATATGGGAAAAGCGGTAGATTTTAGACACCAATTTAAAAGTGCACAGGTAACACAAAATGGATGCTACCGGCCACCTCCACAACTCTGGCTGCCTGTTGCTGGGGAAAATCCCAGCCTCGACAGCTGGACAATAGGGCTCCTGTGGCAGGGAGGTGCCAGCACCTTCCCAGACAGGATATGTGGATTTGAACAGGGTGGGTGCACCAAATGTCCTTTCAGAGTTGCACGTAGGCCAGCTACAGTGCCTGCATTCTGCATACACCGCTTGGAACTGGTTCAGGGGCATCCTGCCCCATGCCCAGGTGGGATTCACACAAAGGGGAGAGGGTGTAGCCACCCTTTCCCGCCTCACCAATGATTGGTGGACACTACTCTGGACACTCCCCTAATCTTGGGGATAAAGGTGAATAACGTGGCCCCAGAGCCTCAGATTAATCTTGAACTTTGGATTCTTGAACTTCGACTTGCTGCTGCCCAGCTGACGGAAGAAATCTCCCTTGGGATAAAGGAGTTATCCCCCTGCTTGGCAGGCACCTGAAACACTGCCAGTGACCCGGTTGGAACTTTGCTGCTCCTACGGACTTCGACGACCTTCAGCTCCCTTGAGGTGAGTTTCCAGCGCATCCCAGAGGCCAGTGAGTGTGCTCAATGACTTTGGGCACCGTGGACCACGTGGGTGCCGAGATCCCCAATACCCCAGGACACCGGCCACCTCTTGCATAGCACACGACCCTGACCAGTAGGGAAGTTGTGCTTTGGCCCGTTTTTGAGCCAACCATTCAACAGCAATTGTGCCAAGTATCAGTGCCCTAGCCCCCTCCGGTGGCCCGTGGGTGCCCTTTTACGCACTCCAAATTGCCGCCTCCCGCGGTCCCTTGTCACTCGACTTGTGGGCCCTAGCGGAGGGCAATCTTCACAAACAAGAGTTCCCCTGGTTGCTCCAGGCCTGCTCTACAGACTCCTTGTAGGAGACCCCTCTCAGACCTCGTGGGTCTGCACCGTAGCAGTATTTGTTCATCTTGCGTGGGTTGCGGTTGCCAAGGCTTAGTGGATCCAATCCGGACACTAACACCGCAGTGACCCTCATCCAACGTGGGACAGTCGCCCTCCAGAAGCTGGCCTTCCTTGAAGCCTCCCGGAGCCCGTGGCTTCAGATCCAAGCTACACCACCTTCATCCTGAAGCACCCGACATCGAAGGGCTCTTTGCTTTGAGCCTCCTGGTCACTCTGCTGTGACCCAGACTCTGTCCCCTCTGCTTTCAGGTCCTTTTCTTCAATCTTCACATCTTTGATCTTCACGGCATCATCGACGCTTTTGGCTAGCAGAACTTTTGACTATTTTCCCATTGAAAATCAGCCCGCGACCCGACATCGAAATCGACCTATGCACCCGGCTTCCCTGGGGCAGGTAACAGTGGTACTACGGTACTCTCAAGGTTGTGGGCTCTTCAAAAGCTTAACTCTAAAGTTTTAACTTTGTACTCCTGCTAGAAGTATTTTTAAATGTTTTATTTCCAACCGCGACATTCTCCATAGGCTTTAATAGAGATCCCGATAGCAGCTACTTCCACTGCACGTGCCTCCCGTGGGTCCCCTTCCTAATCACTTGTGGTGGATTCTTGAGGGGCAAGCGATCCTAAATGCCCTAGGCACTGTCTGTAGAATTGTCGTGGTTCTTATACCACTATTTTAGTATATGGTGTGGTCCCCCCCTGGGGCCCAATGTTAATAGTGCTATTTATTTGTATCTATCAATGCTTGTTTGATGTATAACTTTGCCTTAGCCTCATAAAGAGACTTGGGGATTCTGTTTAGAATAAATACATATATTTTATATATATACCTGTGTGGAATACTCTTTCATTTGGTCATTCAAGAGGTTATCTATGGTAAAACGATAAGCTTAACACTCCTTCAAGACTTAGCCTGAAGGCTGCTCTCCACAGCTACCACTAGGATAGCTTTCTTTAAAGGTTGTCTTTTAAACCTAACATCATAAGAGTCGAATTGGACTGGTGCAAGGTGGCCACTATAACTAGTGACCAGCATATGCCAGGCCAACTTCTCACATTGGTGTGCAGCGGTTGGATTCAAGCTTGCCATTGTTTTACCAGATAACAAATTGTATTTCTAAAGTGAAAACCACTAGGTACCAAAGGTACATATAAAAATACAAGCTTAGTATACAATAAGTTCTACTGAACTTAGAGTTGTGTGTAGAGGGTTTAGCACACCTTGACTACAACTCAAGAGAGGGTTCAGTAGGCCACACATAGTGTAGGTAGATACAGCAGTACCACTACACTAGACATGTCTTTAAGTTCAGGTGCCCATAAGGCTCTGGAAGGACCCCAAAGGGTCCCAGTCGACAAGTATGACCATCTCTCTTTTGCAGAGCTTAGGGAGATGTGCACCTCTAGGAAACTTAAGACAAACAAAGGTGCCAACACTCAGCGTCTCAGGGAAATCCTGCTCATAGCAGACTTCAAGCAGACTTTAGCAGCTGATGAGGTAGACAGTTTGGGTGGGCATCCCCCAGAAGAGGACACCCAAGGGGTGGAATCTGATGAGGACCAGGAAGAGAAAGATGAACTTGACCTGGATGACCAAGACCATTCTAGACATGGAGATGATGGCCCAAGAGGCACTCTCTCCATCCCTAATGGGAGAATGGTGGATCCAAACAGAAGGAACAGATCCCCCTCAGTGGGATCCAACCACTCTGTGAGATCCAAAGGGACCTCTGCCTCTTCTCAGAGAAGAGAATCCTCCCATGAGAGGAAATGCAGACTGATCAAATTTGAGCAGGCTAAGCTACAGCTTAAGAGAGAACAGTTAGCATTGGACAGGGAAGCCCTGGAGCTTCATAAAGCTTCAAGAAAGTGGGGTCTAGAGACCCCTGGTGGCAGTAATGAAACCCCTAGAGTTAGAGAGAAAACTCCTGACAATAGGAACCTCCATAAGATTGTGCCCCCCTATAAGACAGGGGATGATATCCACAAGTGGATCACTGCTCTTGAGAGGGCCTGTAAAGTACAAAGGGTCCCAATAGATCAGTGGGCTGCAATCTTGTGGCTCTCCTTTGCAGACAAAGGTAGAGACAAGCTCCTCTCTGTAAGAGAAGAGGATGCTGATGATTATTATATCTTGAGAGATGCTTTAATAGATGGGTTTGGCTTAACCACTGATCAATACAGACTTAAGTTCAGAGACACCCAAAAAGCACAGGATCAAGATTGGGTAGACTTTGTGGATTGTGCTACCAAGGCATTGGAAGGTTGGTTAAATGGCAGTAAAGTAAAAGATTATCAAGGATTGTACAATCTTATCATGAGGGAGCAGATTCTTAATAATTGTCAAAATCAACTCTTACACCTGCACCTGGTGGACTCTGATCTGACCTCTCCCCAAGAATTGGGAAAGAAGGCAGACAAATGGGTCAGAACCAGGATCAGGCTCAAGAACCAAGGTGGTGACCAGAAGACAGATTCTACCAAGCCCAAAGAGAAAGGTGGGGATAATAAAACAGAAAAGTCATCTGAAGGGCCCCAAAACCCCAGTGCTGGGGGTGGGTCCCAAAATCCTTCCTCTTCTAACAAGAAACCATATTGCCATGTGTGTAAGCAACCTGGCCACTGGAAAACTGACTCCAGCTGTCCAAAGAATGGCAATAAAGAAAATGTTCCTCCCATAACAGCACCAACACCTCCTGTTGCTACTAGTAGTAATCCCCCAGGTGGTGGGAGTGCACCCAAAAACTTAGTTGGGCTTTCTTGGGGAACGCAGGTGGACTCTGGCTTAACCAGGTCCCCTACACAAGCAACTCTAGTCTGTGATGGTGGCATGGGGTTTGCCAACTTTACCATGAGTCCCAGTATCCTGGGCAGGTACAGACAAGAGCCTATGATCTATGGTCAGAAGGCTGTGGCCTACAAGGACACAGGGGCTAGTATCACCATGGTGACCCAGAGACTAGTGCCCCTAGAACAGCTTTTACCTGGGTTTAGCTACCAGGTGACCAATATAGATGGAATTAGGACAGACCATCCCATGGCAGTAGTAAATCTCAGCTGGGGAGGGGTCACTGGCCCAAAGAGAGTGGCAGTGTCCCCAAACTTGCCTGTAGATTGTCTACTGGGGAATGATCAGGAAATCTCAGCCTGGGCTGAGGTGGACCACAAAGCCCATTTAAAAATGGTAGGCCTCCCTGAGAGAGTGGATGAGACCCTGTGGGCCTCACCTCCACCCCAGGAGAAATTAAGGGTAGTGAAGCCTGAAACTATGGATCACTCTACCCAAACAGAGAGCATGGGGGGTGAGGAACAGTCCTCCCCCCACCAGACTAAAGGTAAGGGTGAAGTTTCTCAAGGAACTGATCCTGCCCCTTGTGAAGTAACTGCCCCAGAAGTGGACAGGCCTGGCCTGTTCACCTCTCTGATGGCAGGGGATCCTTCCAAGGTGGTACCCAGTCTGGAGCACGTATCCTGCCCCTCTCTACCCTGCCTCAGTCAGCCCAGGGAGGTCAGTGGACCCTTAATGGGCCCCTGTCCAGAGGAACCCCCTCATCAGCAGATTAGGGACACCCAGCAGAATAGCTCTAGCCAGGTGCATACTCCTCTACAAACTGAGGGATCCCCCTTACCCCTAGGTACTGGTACCCCTCAAATGGATGTTGTTGGGCACAGGGAAACCTGGGGCATAGTTGCCCCAAACCTTCCAGTGCCCTCCATTATTCCAATCAAAGGGTTCCAACCCCCAGCTGTAGGCAGCCAGAGGTTGACCCTTAGGGCCAGATATGACACAGACATGGGCAGACAGGCTTCTATGGTGACCAGTGAGCTGAGGAGGTTGAGACCACCCCAAATAAGGCCTCACTTCCAGACTCAGCCACCCCACCAGCCTGCTTCTGCACCAAAACTCAATACAGGTAATTCCCCTAGACTTTGGAGAAACTCAAAAACCCCTTGGAGTAGTATTTCCCAAGTGGACCATGAGACAGGGAGCAACCATGCTAGTGCAGGTTCTTCCTTATATGGCCACTCTGGAAATAAATGCTTATCTGGACAAGGTTAGCCTTATCTCCTTTTGTTTGGGGGGGGGGTTATGTAGGAAGGTGGAATCTGACTGCATGGTTGCCCCCAACTTTTTGCCTGGTATTTGAGTGGTTTTTGACTAGTCTGGCTGGGATCCTGCTATCCAGGACCCCAGCCTATCTGCTTCCTCCCTAAAAACTAATGTGTGTACCCTATGTACAAACCAATTGGATGCTGAGGATACCCTGCCAGTCCCTTGTAGATGGTACCCTAGGTACCCAGGGCATGGGTCCCTCAGTAGGCCTACCAGGGCTGCAGCACTTATTGTGCCACCCTGGGACAGCCATACAAAATGACACCACCAGACCACTACTGTAGTCTGGGTAAGGTGGTGCTAGCACCCCTTACAGGGATATGGTTAGCCTATATCCCACCCCATTACAACACATGTACTCTCATAGGTCACCCCTATAGCAGGCCTTGGTAATCCTACAAGGCAGGGTGCTGAGGTATGTGTGAGGGGGGACCCCTACCTGAGTAGGACCCCTCTGCAACCTTCGTAAAATCATTGCTGGGTTGTTTGTAGTGTAGCCATACCATATACTCTTAACCGCATTATAAGTCAATCGCGTCATCGCGATAACTTGAGTATGGCTACACAGAACCATGTCGTGTTTGGTGTCAAACATGTAGGAATTATACCCCCAGTCCAGCCATGGGCATGAGGGTACGATTCCCCCCTGCTAGAGGGGCGATATGGGAAAAGCGGTAGATTTTAGACACCAATTTAAAAGTGCACAGGTAACACAAAATGGATGCTACCGGCCACCTCCACAACTCTGGCTGCCTGTTGCTGGGGAAAATCCCAGCCTCGACAGCTGGACAATAGGGCTCCTGTGGCAGGGAGGTGCCAGCACCTTCCCAGACAGGATATGTGGATTGGAACAGGGTGGGTGCACCAAATGTCCTTTCAGAGTTGCACGTAGGCCAGCTACAGCGCCTGCATTCTGCATACACCGCTTGGAACCGGTTCAGGGGCATCCTGCCCCATGCCCAGGTGGGAAACACACAAAGGGGAGAGGGTGTAGCCACCCTTTCCCGCCTCAACCACTGATTGGTGGACACTACTCTGGACACTCCCCTAATCTTGGGGATAAAGGTGAATAACGTGGCCCCAGAGCCTCAGATTAATCTTGAACTTTGGATTCTTGAACTTCAACTTGCTGCTGCCCAGCTGACGGAAGAAATCTCCCTTGGGATAAAGGAGTTATCCCCCTGCTTGGCAGGCACCTGAAACACTGCAAGTGACCCGGTTGGAACTTCACTGCTCCTATGGACTTCAATGACCTTCAGCTCCCTTGAGGTGGGTTTCCAGTGCATCCCAGAGGCCAGTGAGTGTGCTCAACGAGTTTGGGCACCGTGGACCACGTGGGTGCCGAGATCCCCAATACCCCAGGACATCGGCCACCTCTTGCATAGCACACGACCCTGACCAGTGGGGAAGTTGTGCTTTGGCCCGTTTTTGAGCCAACCATTCAACAGCAATTGTGCCAAGTATCAGCGCCCTAGCCCCCTCCGGTGGCCAGTGGGTGCCCTTTTACGCACTCCAAATTGCCGCCTCCCGCGGTCCCTTGTCACTCAACTTGTGGGCCCTAGCGGAGGGCAATCTTCACAAACGAGAGTTCCCCTGGTTGCTCCAGGCCTGCTCTACAGTCTCCTTGAAGGAGACCCCTCTCAGCTCTCGTGGGTCTGCACCGTAGCAGTATTTGTTCATCTTGCGTGGGTTGCGGTTGCCAAGGCTTAGTGGATCCAATCCGGACACTAACACCGCAGTGACCCTCATCCAACGTGGGACAGTCGCCCTCCAGAAGCTGGCCTTCCTTGAAGCCTCCCGGAGCCCGTGGCTGCAGATCCAAGCTACACCACCTTCATCCTGAAGCACCCGACATCGAAGGGCTCTTTGCTTTGAGCCTCCTGGTCACTCTGCTGTGACCCAGACTCTGTCCCCTCTGCTTTCAGGTCCTTTTCTTCAATCTTCACATCTTTGATCTTCACGGCATCATCGACGCTTTTGGCTAGCAGAACTTTTGACTATTTTCCCATTGAAAATCAGCCCGCGACCCGACATCGAAATCGACGTATGCACCCGGCTTCCCTGGGGCAGGTAACAGTGGTACTACGGTACTCTCGAGGTTGTGGGCTCTTCAAAAGCTTAACTCTAAAGTTTTAACTTTGTACTCCTGCTAGAAGTATTTTTACATGTTTTATTTCCAACCGCGACATTCTCCATAGGCTTTAATAGAGATCCCGATAGCAGCTACTTCCACTGCACGTGCCTCCCGTGGGTCCCCTTCCTAATCACTTGTGGTGGATTCTTGAGGGGCAAGCGATCCTAAATGCCCTAGGCATTGTCTGTAGAATTGTCGTGGTCCTTATACCACTATTTTAGTATATGGTGTGGTCCCCCCCTGGGGCCCAATGTTAATAGTGCTATTTATTTGTATCTATCAATGCTTGTTTGATGTATAACTTTGCCTTAGCCTCATAAAGAGACTTGGGGATTCTGTTTAGAATAAATACATATATTTTATATATATACCTGTGTGGAATACTCTTTCATTTGGTCATTCAAGAGGTTATCTATGGTAAAACCATAAGCTTAACACTCCTTCAAGACTTAGCCTGAAGGCTGCTCTCCACAGCTACCACTAGGATAGCTTTCTTTAAAGGTTGTCTTTTAAACCTAACATCATAAGAGTCGAATTGGACTGGTGCAAGGTGGCCACTATAACTAGTGACCAGCATATGCCAGGCCAACTTCTCACATTGGTGTGCAGCGGTTGGATTCAAGCTTGCCATTGTTTTACCAGATAACAAATTGTATTTCTAAAGTGAAAACCACTAGGTACCAAAGGTACATATAAAAATACAAGCTTAGTATACAATAAGTTCTACTGAACTTAGAGTTGTGTGTAGAGGGTTTAGCACACCTTGACTACAACTCAAGAGAGGGTTCAGTAGGCCACACATAGTGTAGGTAGATACAGCAGTACCACTACACTAGACATGTCTTTAAGTTCAGGTGCCCATAAGGCTCTGGAAGGACCCCAAAGGGTCCCAGTCGACAAGTATGACCATCTCTCTTTTGCAGAGCTTAGGGAGATGTGCACCTCTAGGAAACTTAAGACAAACAAAGGTGCCAACACTCAGCGTCTCAGGGAAATCCTGCTCATAGCAGACTTCAAGCAGACTTTAGCAGCTGATGAGGTAGACAGTTTGGGTGGGCATCCCCCAGAAGAGGACACCCAAGGGGTGGAATCTGATGAGGACCAGGAAGAGGAAGATGAACTTGACCTGGATGACCAAGACCATTCTAGACATGGAGATGATGGCCCAAGAGGCACTCTCTCCATCCCTAATGGGAGAATGGTGGATCCAAACAGAAGGAACAGATCCCCCTCAGTGGGATCCAACCACTCTGTGAGATCCAAAGGGACCTCTGCCTCTTCTCAGAGAAGAGAATCCTCCCATGAGAGGAAATGCAGACTGATCAAATTTGAGCAGGCTAAGCTAAAGCTTAATAGAGAACAGTTAGCATTGGACAGGGAAGCCCTGGAGCTTCAGAAAGCTTCAAGAAAGTGGGGTCTAGAGACCCCTGGTGGCAGTAATGAAACCCCTAGAGTTAGAGAGAAAACTCCTGACAATAGGAACCTCCATAAGATTGTGCCCCCCTATAAGACAGGGGATGATATCCACAAGTGGATCACTGCTCTTGAGAGGGCCTGTAAAGTACAAAGGGTCCCAATAGATCAGTGGGCAGCAATCTTGTGGCTCTCCTTTGCAGACAAAGGTAGAGACAAGCTCCTGTAGTAAGGATTCCCTTAAATACGTACATACATTGTTAAGTTAGCATAACCACGTTAGATGTTAGTAGGTCATCTTGCTGCTTTTGCACACGACACTGCGTTTACATGTTATTGCTTAAACAAACTGCTGACTCGAGCTTTGCCTCACACGAAAGCAATCTGTTGTTACCATCCCGAGCTCTGCGCAGCGACCTTGGTCTGTACATGATGTGACAAACAGTCTGGGTTGTTAGACAATGCATGTTTTCCACTCTAGGTTGATCGACCCACTATTTAGCCATAACACACAGGCAGCTGCAAATACCTGAAAGTTGGTGCTTTTAATATTGCAGACATCATGTTTAGTATTCAGACCGAAGACGAGCCTTCCTGCGAGAAGACTCCTGATGCTCCTGTGATGTGATTTCACTAAGCTGATCTTTGAGGTATGGGGTCCCCTATTCAAGCCTAAGAGACCTTCTATTAGCATAATAATAATATTAGCTTCTTAGTAAAGGGAAGGTGGTAGTATCCACTGTCATTATAACATGATCACCCCTTTTATATTCTATGGTATTGTAACGATGCTGATGGTTTTGATTTTAATCATTTGTCCGCTTGTATTAGCCAAAGTACTGCATCTTAGGACACGTGTTCTATAAAAATAAACTCTTTTTATTTTCACCGTGTCTCTGTTGATTCTTGTTGTGGACTGATGTGAGAATAATATACGAGCAGGTATTTCCGATTCCCACCATTCCTGAGAGTATACTGAGTCGCTTGTTCTGGGTTGTCTTTTCATTGGGATCGCCGAGCTAAATCTCGGATAACGAATTGGATACTTATGCTAGCCGGATACTGGGTTCTGGGTTCTGAGGTGAGTTTCTGGTACACCACAATTCACTGAGGTCCTGGGGTTCTACGCATAGTTCTGTATATAAGCAGAATCCCTGCAACATGGCGCACCGAACGTTTGGTCTATGAGTTGAAACGCCTTAGTAGTGCTTATATTAGTCCACAACACCCTCATTCTTGTTTCCGGATAACAAGTCTGACGGATTTAAACCTACCTATTTCTGTTGATATAGGTTTCTTCAAGCTTGATCATTAAAAAGGTTATTGAACCCTTGTGCTACTGAATACTTCAAGTGTAGCTTGTCCTTATGGCGGTAGATATTGCGGCGCATAGCCGTGCAGCTCTGAAACGTCATGTGACGCAGTACGGGGTGCCGGACACTGGTATGAACGTCATCTTTGTGGTAGGAGCCGATGCGGCTCATCCTTATGAGTTGTTCTACTCTTGGGTGACGATTCCGGCGGTGAGTGGGGATGATGATACTTTTCATTCTTACACTGCCACTGCCGTGCCAGCGAACTATACACCGTATAGGACACAGGAAATACCAATATCTGCTTGGCAGCATCATATTTGGTTTAATGGCGCCCTTCCCCATGTGGTTATACCGCCGAGAATGGGCCCTTTATCAATTGCAGGGGCCACTTGGCCGGTACTAGCCGGATTTACGCCTCATCCCCGTTACCTCACGGTGACGGTGGCTGAGTTGCGTGTACAACACACTGCCCTTATTACGGTATATAGGGCGTTAGTGCAGTACGTGTCGCGCAATATGCAGGCGGGGGCACCTGCTGTTGCGGGGCAGCCTACTGACCACCACGCGGTAGTCATTAGTCCTGTTATGGTTAATTCTGTTATGGGCAAGCGCCCCCAAACTAGGGATGATTTCCCCTTTTGGATTGCTGAAAAGTTTGACCAAATAGAAGCGGTATACCCGAACACATCTCCTGTGGAGAAACACAGGATCCTTACCATTAGTTTGCCTAAAGACTTGGTCCCCAACGTAGATGATTGTGTTAACTGGGGTAAGGTCTTTGCAGCGACGTACGCGCAGTGCTTTGGCACTCCGTCTATGTTGATGCTGCCCTCCGTTATTAAACGTGTTCAAGAGAACCACGGTGCGGAGTCTGCGATAGAATTAGGGATGCGGCTCCTCGGACAGTTTGACCTGGTGGCTACCATGATAATGGGTAACCTTAAGGGTGATGCTTTGCAGTTCCAGGTTCGTAATGAACTGAAGAAAGTTGCTGATGAGGATAAGCCGCAGGAATTTGCGAAGATAATCTCGTGTTCATACAGAGATTTGGGTCGTAGCTCTTTAGGAGTTAAGCCTGTGATCAAAACTCCAGATATTAAGCAGCAGGGTAAGGCGGAAGCCTCTGGTAAGGATGACCGGCCAAGCTTTCCAAAACAAAATTGGCGGTCTAAACAACAGGGAAAGCAGCAGCAGAAACAGGGCTCTCGGCCTGCCTCTCCCGTTCAGTCAAGTAGTGAACGCACTTATGATCTGCGAGATCGTGCTACTATTAAGTCTCCTGATAGATTTCAGGTTTCTGAACAACGTTCTCCTCGTTCTTCACAGGAAACATCGGCTTCACAGTCCGGTGGCGGAGGCGGTGGCAAAGGTCGGGGTGCTCCACAACCACGTGACCAGCTCCGACAGACTGAGGGTAAAGGCAAGCAGGACGAATTTGCACGACAAAGACCCCCGTTTCAGAAGAAGAAAGTGGCGGCTCTGACGGCAAGGTATGCCTCAGATAGTGCGGACACAGCTTCGGAACCGGACATGGGCGCTGACGCTACTGGACAGCGCAGCGGAAATTACCATAGTCCGTCAAGCTCTGCGTCCATTTCTGGCGGCGACAGCAACTGATATATTGGTTACTGTTGAGACAGCTGACACCAGAGTGGCTCCCCCTGACAGACTTTATGAAATAGTCTTATTAATTGAGGGTGACATACAACGTACAATAAAGGGGATTTTTGGGATAATCTGACTACCACCCATGATATCCTCCTAGCGGAGGCAGATTGGCCCCCAGCTTTCATTTTAGAAGCTCCTAGAGGGGAGGAGGTCATCCTCCCGTCCTTTGCGCACACGGTGCCTAAGGACCAGGCTGAAGTGTACGCTGAGGAGTGGGCGCTGGCGCTTGCGCCGGCGGTATATCGTACTCAGGTGGGATGGGACCGGTTGTCCCCCTGCCATGAGATTCCATTGCGGTCTATGCCCCAGCCTCAACCCCAATATCCCATGCGTCGTGAAGCAAGGCCACACGTCGCGGCGATCCTTGAACAATTGGAATATCAGGGTGTTATTGAAACTTGTGTGTCCCCTATGAATAACCCTTTATTCACTGTAACGAAGCCTGACGGCTCGTACCGTTTAGTTTTGGATTACCGGCACCTAAATTCCCATTGCCGGACCTGCGCGGTACAAAATACACACAGCTCGGCTCTTGTCGACAGTCTCGTGCGTAAAAGATTTAAAACGACACTTGACATTTCCAATGGCTTTTTTAGCCACAACCTGTCCACACTGAGTAGCCAGTGGACGGCGTTTACTTCGGGCGGCAAACAAAAACAGTTTACGAGATTGGCCATGGGCTACAAAAATAGCCCTGGCGTCTTCTCCGCTCGCGTGGTTTCTCTCTTAGAAAGAATAGACCCCGACGCATACTCCTATGTTGACGATATCTACCTCACGGATGATGAGCTGATGCCACATCTGTCTCGAGTCGACAATATTATAGTGAGTTTTGCTGACTATGGCTACAAATTTAATTTTGCGAAGTCACACATCGCGGAATATACAGTGTTGTTTTTGGGCTACGAGCTCAACAATGAGGGTAAGGGATTAGCTCCTCACTTTCTGGAGAAGTGCGCATGCTTGCGCGCTCCTACAACGCTGAAAAAATTACAATCTCTCCTGGGCTTTCTGAATTTCGGACGTACGTATATTCCTGATTATGCCCAGCGTATCAAGCCGCTTTATGCCTTGGTACAACCTTCCTTTTCGAAGTCTAGCTGGCAGCTGGAACACTCTGCTATTCTACAGTCTTTACAGGCTGATCTTCTTGCTTCACAATACTTGCTGACACGTGATAACCGCACTAACCTGGTAATAAGAATAGTACCAGGCGCCGTGGGTTTCACGTATTTAACGTTTAATGAGGGCGATACAGTCTCCATTGCGTATAAATCACACTTGTACACCTCTGCTGAATTACGTTTTTCCACGGTCGAGAAAGTTCTGACTGCTGTACAGATGGCGATCCTTAAAGAACGCGCACTGTCGCATGGGAAACAGATTCTGGTTGTAACACCGTATCCTGCCCTAGAGGCAGTGACTAAAGCAAGTGTACCAAATTCTAAAGCTTTGCATCCACGGTGGATACAATGGGCAACAACTCTGACGTCGCCAGATGTCACTTATATCTTTGACGCCTCATTACAGACTCAAGAGTACTTGCAGTATGAATTCGTTCATCCGGCTCCTCTGTCTTTGCGCCCGCTCGAAGAATACCATTGTGTCATATACACTGTCGGCTCGGCGCAGCCCGCGATCGGATCAAAGCACGCTTATTCTGCGGCTTGCACAATTGTCGTAGGTACATTCGTAAATGGTGAATTCCAATCTGATGCAGTGCATACGCAGTCATTGGGTGATTGTACCGCGCAATTGGCGGAGCTTCGGGCTCTGGTGCTTGCACTGGAGTTTGCTGATCCCCGTGTCACGACTTTAATAGTTAGTGACTCTTTTTATTGTGTCCAGTCATACAATGACAACTTACACTTCTGGTCTCAAAATGATTATCGAGACACCAAAGGTAGCACAATTAAGCATAAACTGCTTTGGGTTCGAGTGGCAGACTTTAAAGACCGTCTCCCTCTCGTGAATGTTATTCACACTCTTGGTCACCAACGACTTGGTGTCCATGCTGTCGGTAACAGCTTGGCTGACGAGGCAGCAAAAACCGCAGTGGCTACATACTTAGTGGCAGCAGTTACAAGATCCAAAAGTAAGATTGATGATGACATCTTGGCAGCTATTGCTGCTACAGAGAAGGGAAGTGATTACCCGAAGGGTTTTCCTTCTCGTTATTTTTATCATTTAAGTCCTGATAACGTCCCGTTAGTGAGGATTAACGACGTTGGTGACAGAATTATTCCCAACGCGGACTGCAGACCAACACTGATACTACCAGCACACGAGGGGTTGGCGTCAGCCCACGCCGGCGTGTCCGCTACTATATCTCTGTTACAACAACGTTACTGGTGGTTTGGTTTATATAAACAAGCGCGCGCTTATGTTCTTGATTGTGACATTTGCCAACAGATTAAAGCTTCTACTGTTGCGCGCCCACCACAGACACAGTTGTATATATCTAATAAGCCATTTGGTTGTGTTTATTTAGATCACTGCGGTCCTTTTTCTTCTGATACTGCGTACAAGTATATCTTGGTTGCAGTGGATTCGTGCACATGTTTTCTCTGGGTATGGCCACAAAGGAGTGCTGACTCGCGGACTGTCATCAGGGATTTGCGTGTCTTTGTGGGAACTTTTGCGTGTGGTACCTTCCATTCTGATCAGGGCCCTGCGTTCGCCTCTAAGGCTTACAAGGAGGCTATGAGAAATTTGGGGGTCCTAGTCAAATTTTCGTCCCCCTACCTTCTCTTTTTCTCTTACAGGAAAGGCTGAAAATGTCTTATCTGAGGCATCATCGCGTTTTCTATACCACCTGCTTCTCCATTTATCCACGTCTCCCCATTTTCTCAGCAAAATGATTATGCCCTTAATTTGACCTATTCGTCCTGTGGTGTTCATATTCTCAATATCCTTTTCAGTGAATTCTACTCGATAAGGTTTCTGTAAGGCTTTTACCTTTTCAATATCAATACCCATTGCATTTGTTACTTCTTCTAACCTTTCATGCAAGTTTTTCGCTCTCCGGGTCACACTTTTGCACAGAAATAATAATTCTTCATCTTGATAGGTTTTCAATTTTTCTGTCGGGATAGTCCCTACGATTAATTCTTCCGAGACCATTCGTAACTTTGCCACATCAATTGATTGGGATTCCTTGTCTTTCCTCTGCAAGCTTCTTAACCATTCACTTAACTCGTCTGTTGATGGTCCTACTGGTTTTTCTACACTTCCGTGTCCAAAATCATTTTGTTTTTCTGACACTGTCTCTATCATTGTCACACGTCTCTCAGCACAATTCTGATCTACAAATGGATTATTTGTAAAATTTGGTTCCATTACACTCATAGTCTGTCTCCATGGATTCTCATTCTGACTCACTCTTGGTCATTCTACAGGGTTATTATTTTTGTAAGGGACTGTCAAACAATGCTCACTGTCCTTCTGTATTTCAAAAATAGGCATTACTGGTCCTATTGTTACTGGAACAGTTACTGCTTCTAGATTCTTGGTCAATTCTCTTATTTTCTCAGTTAATTCCAGGGTTGTTTTTGCTAATTCTACAGAATTTTCTCCTTCTGTTCTTCCTTCTGATCTCTTTACTTCTTCCCTGGTACCGTTTTTACTCAAACTTAGGGATTCTGGTTCCGATTTTATAATTCGCATTGTTTCTCTCGTTGGGGTATTTGGAGTTAACATTTCTGGTTCTGATCGATACGGTGGTGGATTTTATAGAACATATCACCAAGAACATCATCCTCAGACTCATTCGCTCCATACCCTCTCGATTCTAAATTATGCCTCTTTACTGCACACTTTCGACCTTCATTCTCTCCTACAGTTCTTACAGGGAACACACCCTCAGTCATGCTCGCATCTCGCCATCTTTTTCATTCGATCGCTATGCATTTCGTGTCCGTATGGTCTTCCAAACCAGTATCTATAGCCTCTACCACTTCTTTCTCTTTCTCGTTCATGCATTTCGTCTTCCCATTCTGTCAAAGCCTCAAACTGTGTCGGTCTAGGTCTTGATTCCAAATTCATCATCTTTTCCCGTAAATTTCTTAAAGCAGCCAAATTAAATTAACCATGCTCTGGAAAAGCTAATACTCCGTCGTCCTTGGTGTATCTCAACCAATTATCTAACCAAATACAAGTATGATACCCATATTTCGCAATCATAAAGGATGCAGGGGTTTTCGGTGGAGGAAGTAACTGTCCTTCCCTAGTTTTAACTAGTTTGTCTTTCTTAAACCACTTCTTGATTCTCCCTAACCAGGTTTTCTTCTCCTTCTCTGGTGGGTCGTAATACATTTTCGTGTCTTTCGCGCAACGCTAGTCCCTCTTTACAACTGTACCGCTAATCTAGCCAATCACAGCGCGACCTTACACTAACGCACCAATTCAGAGCGTCCACGTCACTGTCACAGTCCTCAAATCCTAGCGCGACTCACACTAACGCACCAATAAGGAGCGTCTACGTCACCCTGTTTTCCTCCAATCCTAGTGCGGCGTACACTAACGCACCAATCCGGGGCGTTTCACAGTTCTGACCGACGGTCCAATCCCAGTGCAGTCGTTCTGACATCAGCAGCCGCTGCGGCAGCTCCTGCTTTTGTCTACCCCTCCTTTACAAATCCGCTCAGTACGTTTTTGTTTCAATTTCTACACTTCTGTTAGTAACAACATAGAAACATCTCCATTGTCCACTTCGCTAACCAAAGAACAGCAAAAAGACCTTTCTCACGAGAACTCCGTATTTCCCGAGAGCAGCGCTTACCTCTGCCCTACTACGGAATCATTACTTCCGTTGATAAAGTAGCACATCCCTCTACTTTACCCTTCTAACAAGCATTAGCTAATTGTTTCTCTAGCATTGAAGACACATAATTGGAGACCCAATGCTCCTGAGAAATAAACCTAGAGTTTCGCAATCATCCCAAATGCCTTTGCATTCACACTCGTTCACACAAGAAAAATGTAGTACATTCACACAGAATCCTGTCGTTCCCGAGAACAGCGAACAGTCTGTTCTACTACAGAATTATGACATACGTTAACAAAGCAGCGCTTACCTCTCCTTTGTCCTTCTAACAAGCTCAGCGAATACCTATTACCTTTCCAGTGATAAGCGTTATCGGAATGCCAGTTGGATCCCTGGTACCTAAGACCAGAACTTCACAGGTAACCTTCGCTATCATACACACTTCTCTCACACTATAAAATGTCTCTAATGGCAACACACAACGATGCTACCGAATCGAACCCAGCAATGCGCCGTGCAACTTCAATTGTCACACGTTTCCCCTGTGTACCTACAGGGCAACAACAATTCCGTCTTTCCCGAGAGCAGCGCTTACGTCTGCTCTACTACGGAACCGTTACAAACTTCCGACTTCCTACATCCCAGAAGCCGTACCAACAACATTAAACTCAACGCAACTCAACATAGAGTGTTAGTACATATATCAATACCAATCAATAATCAAAATCAATAAGCAATGTACAAGCAATAATCACTAAACCAAACAATAACTAACCATCATACTGCTACCAGAAAAATCCCTCCCTACCGTCACGGACCAAAAGACCTCACACACGCATACTATCCATACATTCGCTGGTGGGGCCCATTACACCAACACACACTCACCATCAGTCCGTGCGAGAGGCGATTATCCTTCCAAGCGCTGAATAATGAGGGAGGAAAGATACCACTTTACCCTAATGAGCAACAAATCTACACAACCTTCTTATACTCATTAGGCCCTAGATTTCACATTTGGTATTTCCCTCAGAAACGGGACGGATCTGTTAGTTGTAGGCTTATGTGAATTTCTAATACTCTAATTAACCTTTTCATTAACACATTTCAATGAATAAACAACCCAACTCATTTCTGTAGATGTTCAAATCCACATTTATATTAATATTGCAGATTAAATCATTCATTTGATCAAGTTGCCATTCATATTTACCTATTCTGGCTAAAGCCGTCCTCTATGTCAAATCTGGCAGTCTCGCAAATCTATGCCCATCAATTTTAGCAGGTTAAGTTCATCAGGATTTTGGGCATTAATTTAGTCCGTCAAAGATTCAGGCTAGCAGCTGTCCTGCAGTGTCACCGTCCTCTCCGTCAGCATATCATCAGGAAATCGAAGGAGCGACTTCGACCTCTCTATTCTATGGGTTTTTATAATAAATTCAATAACAAAATGTAACAAAAATGAGTTTTATACTGTTCTGATTGGCTGATCAGGGGTCAACCTCTCCGTTCCCATAAGGTTTAGTCCATGGTGTCAGCATACTTGCTGGTTCCGGTTCTTTAATAAAGTCTTTTGTCTGTAGCGTTGGCACTATTCCCAGTGTCCTTGATAAGTACAGCTTGCCTGGGGTCAGGACGGGGCCATTGTTGCTCATCTTAGCGCAGGCGCACTTCACCCAAGCCTTGTTCAGCGTTGGCAGTCGGGTTAGGCACCAAAGGCAGCCATCATTCGATAGGCCAAAATGGACAACTTAAGCAAAGAAACACAAAAACGTAATTAATACATAAAAATGACTAATTAAATGTTATTCCCTCTCTAATACCCATATGTGTATGTATTTATCTAGCCAAAAGCAACACTCAATGCGGTTTATACTTACTAAATAAAGCACGAATCACAATTACATCACCAAAGTGACAAATATCATGCAATGTTCTATTTATCTATCATTAAAATGCATACAAAATTTAGTTCACGTCATTAATTAAGCCATGCAGATGCAAATCCCACGTATATTTCGGTCATTAATAAGGTTGATTAGTTATTTCCACATCATTCCAAACCATTAGTACGATTATAATTAATTAATTTAATTAATAAAATAACATGCAAAATGGGGTGGATATACAAAATTTTGCATAACCCGCTCCAGTAGTAGAACATTGGTTTCTACACAATGACATGTCCGGGTCTGTAGCTTCTGCACACTGACAGTGCTGGTGCTGTGGTGTTTGCGCAGTGACACATCTCATTGCGGTGGTTTACGCAGACAGAGCTGACCGTAGCGCCGTGGTTTCTATGCAGTGAGCACATGTTGGGCCTGTTGTTTCTACATACTACGCCGTTCAGGGGGTTCTGTTCTCTGCATACTGAGGAAGTCTCATTGGCACCCCAAGGAGCCTGAGGGCGGAGTTTCTCCGCATTGAAAGACCTTACTGTGGTTTCTGCACCGAAGGCACATGTTAGGGGAGTCGTTTCATCTCAGTGAGAATACCTTAGGTGTACTCCCTGCACAGTGACTGGACGAAGGACTGCTGCTTCAGTACAGTAAGCCCGATTTGGGCTGTAGTTTCTGCGCAACATTCAGTGAGCACGTCTCACTCACCTTGTAGTTTTTGTACAGTGCTTGCCCTGGTTATTATGGCTTTTCCACAGATCTCGGAGATGCGCTATCTGCACATTGTGCACAGCTTCGGTTTCCGAACCGTGACAGGCCTTGGGGGCTGTCGACCGCGAGCAACTAACAGGGCTATGGATTCTGCACCCTGGCAGATTATGGAGCGGTGGTTTGTCCAGAGGGAGCCCCCTTGTGCTGTATATTCTGCACAGTGAGCACACCTTGTGTTGTACATTTTGCACACCCTGTGCTGTACATTCTGCACAGGGAATACACCTTGTGCTGTACATTCTGCACACCTTGTGCTGTACATTCTGCACGGGGAGCATACCTTGTGCTGTACATTCTGCACAGGGAGAACACCTTGTGCTGTACATTCTGCACACCTTGTGCTGTACATTCTGCACACCTTGTGCTGTACATTCTGCACAGGGAGCATATCTTGTGCTGTACATTCCGCACAGGGAGCATAGCTTTTGCTGTACATTCTGCACAGGGAGAACACCTTGTGCTGTACATTCTGCACAACTTGTACTGTACATCCTGCACAGGGAGCATAACTTGTGCTGTACATTCAGCACAGGGAGTACACCTTGTGCTGTACAGTCTGCACAGGGAGCATACCTTGTGCTGTACATTCTGCACACCTCGTTCTGTACATTCTCCAGTCTCGCAATGACATTATTTTGAGCTATTGACATTGTAAATGGCAATGCCTTTAAAAAAATTAAAAGGCATTGTTATTTACAATACCAAAAGCAACCCCTATTACATTGCACAGCTCGGTGTCCGTGAAGACAGCACCGCGCTTATTAAAGTTAAAAAAAAGTGTGTTGGGGGGCAGAGAGCATTGGCATAGCCAATAGGTCTCGCTTTTGGGAACTTATAAGTTTTTAGTTATGCAGCACAATATCCTTGGTGCAACAACATCAACTGTTGCATGGCTAAACACTTATAAGGTCCCAAAGGCGAGACCTATTGGCTATGCCAATGCTTGTTCAACTTGACGCTGTTTTCCTCTTTAGAAAAAGACTATAAGATGTGTGGATAATGTATTTCCCTTTTTAGGTCTCGCCTGGCATTGGAGCGCGCATGCGCTCCTCGCCTGCGAGAGCTATAGTAAACAAGTTAGTTTGGAGAAGGGGACTCGAGCCCCGACTCTCATTTCCATTGGGTAGCGTCAGCCTTTATGGTAAACGCTGGCTTCCCATTGGAATGGAGGGTTTTTAGTTGCCTCCCTCTCGCTTTTTGGTGGACTGCCTCGCCTGATTCACGGCTGTCGTGAAGACTTTTCTTATCTGCTTGTTTATTCAACAAGCAGATAAGAAAATTCTTCAGTACAGCCGTGAAGCAGGCACGGAGCTGAGAGGCGCACAGGGTCACGGGAAGGACAGGGCCGAGGCAGTAGCCTCTTTCACTTTTGCGGCCTCCCGTCTGTCTCCAGTCTCTTTTCTCTCCACCTCTCTTCCTCACTCCATGCCTCTTCCTCCCTCTCCCCTCTGTAACTCCTCCTTCCTCTCTGTCTCGTCTCCTCGTTTCCTCTGCCTCTCCCCGCCCTGTTTCGGAGTCTCACTTACACCCTCTCACTGTGTGTGTCTGAGCCATGCCTTCCAGCGCAACCCGGGCTGAAAATACAAGGATTGGGTTTCTCCTCTCCGCTGCCCACTCCCCACTTCTCTGCCTCCCTCCCTCCCTCCTCGCCTCTCTCCCATAACTCGGAGGAGCTCCCCAGCCCGCCAGCCGCCACGGCCCTCCAACCTAGCCTTGCCGATCTCAGGAGGAACAATAGGGAGCCTCCGCTTGTTCTTTTTGGGTGCTTGCTTATTTCAAATGCACTCAGTACTAGAAACACAGAGGACTCTGCAAGTCAGGATTGAGGGGCCCTGCAAGAGCTGTGGGGGTCCCGCTGCTCGAACAGCAGTACAGAGGGCGCTGCAAGTCTGGACTGAGGAGCATTTGGGCAGCTAATGAGGGCATCTCTCGGGGCACTGAGTACAGCGAGTAACGCCTACCTTCGCAGTGGAGCCTGTTTCTATAGCGACAGGGTCTCTTATATTTTGATATTTTTGTTTGTTTTCTTTTTCCTGTTCTGAAGTAAAGAAAGCCATGATGGCGGGTTTTCTGGATACCCAAGCAGTCTGCCCTTCAGCTAAGTCTGTTCTCCCTGCATGCTGGAGGGGGTGGTAAGGGGGGAGAAAGAGGGACGGAGTGAAAGGTAAGAAAGGGCACGAGAGACAGAGAGGGGGAGGTCAATTTCCTTTTCAAACATTACTAACAGGACAATTTGCTTGGAAGAGTGTACACAGATACTTTCATTGTATACATTGATGTGCTGTCTTTTTTCAGAATTTTGACCAACGTTCTCACAAACATCTCTGCAGCATGGCCACTAACCTCCTGAGTTGGCTTACTGGAATCAGCCCCATGATGTGCCGGCTACACTCAGATCTTATCAGCAGGCGCATTAACCCATGAGTGTTCAGTCCAAAAGCTTCCATACAGAGGTTCTTCAGTTTCTGATAGGAGGCCGTGGAACCTGCCTTGAGGCATGTTTGGTCCACTTAGAGTGTGTTTGCACAGCCCTACAGCCAGTTCCCCCTCACTAGCACCAGAATATGGCTTAACGGCCAGAACGGCCGACTTTGAAGCTGGGAAACCAGGTTCGAGTCTGAGGGAGGTCTAAACATCCTGTGATTCTGAGCACATCACCGTGCCTAACAAAAATGAATGTGCTGGTCTGTAATGCAACTGGCACTCATTTAAAGCGCTCTGATACCTTCGGGTCGAAAATGCGGGTAATATACACAGCAGAGCTGGTTTTAATTCCAAAAAAGTCAGAAGCACAGATGTTTTAATACCAAATTCTGCTTTTCTAATCCCTCGCATATTACAAACAGAGGCCTCTTCAGTAGACCCCCAGTCCCCCCACCAAGGCACGCACACCGTTCCCACCAACGCCTGCATGCCGTTCCCCCCTCACTACCAAGTTGTGTACACAGCGTCAGCTTGCCAGCTCTCTCCATACAGGGGCTTAATTTGGCCCTGTGTTTGCTGGTTTTCTCATGACCAAAACATATAATCAAAACATTAAAAAATGCAGCTAATATATATGGTATTCTATAGGGCATTTGTGCAGCGCGTCACTCTCTCCATACAGAGGTTTAATAGCTGCATTCCTTGTTGGTCACGTGCTTTCGCTTCGCTTTTGGTTATCTGCTAATGGAATTTATGGCCTTTCCAGGCGCTGCAGCCCTGGGTTAAATTAGTATCCTGTTACTAATTGATTTCCGCCCGGCTTTTCTTTGAAATGATTGTTGTAATCGAAAGCAGTCCCCAAAGAACCTTTTTCATCACTGTTTTTGTCCAAATGTATTAAATAATAATACACAGCAGAGCCGTGTGCTATGTTTTACAACAGCAGTAATGAAAATGTTGTCCTCAGCACAAAAATCAACTCGAAGAATGCCTGAAACATCCCTCTCGCAGTTGTTTCAACAGAAGGTACTCGCGGTATGCTATAGGGCAGTTGTGCAACACGCCGCGCTCTCCATACAGGGGCTTAATTTCACCCAGTGTTTCACGGTACGCTTATGACCAAAACATATTAAAACATAAAAAAATATGGCTAATATGTATGATATGCTATAGGGCATTTATGCAGCACGCCACTCTCTCCATACAGGGGCTTAATAGCTGCATTCCTCGTGTGATGTTAAGCACTGGCTTCTTGCTGCGCAGTGTTTTGCCTGCTTTTAAGAGATGACGCGTTACATTGGCCGGGGTGATGTAGTAAGCGTTATATAAAACGCAACGTCATGGTGTTATGTAACATTATGTAACGCAGTCATCACTATTCCATTCATTCCCGCCCACTGGCTTAGTAACCAGGACGCAGCGAGTGATGTTAAGCACCGGCTTCTTGCTGTGCAGTGTTTCTGGTGCAAATAGTTCTTTTTGAATTGTTTACATTTAAATGTTGGACAGCTGTGCACAGGTTTCAACCCTATGGCTTATAGGGGATGCTGGAGACTCCCGGGAGACTTAGTGCTGTGGATGAGTTGCACAGTCAATCCTCGGCTCGTGTTTTTGTTGCGAGAGACAGTACTGGTACCTTCCATTAGGGTGCAACAATGAGACGGGAAGCATCTCTACTCTTTTCTGCAAGGAGAGAACTACTTCAGTAGGAGGGAAGTTATGGTACATCTCAGCAAACCTACAGAGGATGCTTTCAGCCGGAGAGTAGAGAAGACCTACAATACTCAGTGACAGAGTAACTGCACTCCTCAGCAGAGCTGCAATACTGTCAGTGGGAGAGTACCTGAACTTCACAGCACACCTGCAATTCTCTCAGTGGGTGGGTAACTGCACTTCTAAACAGACCTGAATGTTTTCAGTGGGAGGGTACTGGCACTTCTCAGAAGCCCTACCATGCTTTCTGTTGGAGTGTAACTGCAACTGTAATGCCCAAGTCAAAGGTAGGCGTCTGAGCTTTGCTCTTAATTGCTTTTGCATCTTTCCTGGGGACCCGGCAGCCCGAACTCTGGTCATTGTAAGACGCCCTGTGTAGGATACCACTGTATTTCCCCTATTTAGAAGCTTCTGGGGGAGGCGGGCGTTACTCCTTATGTTTGTTTTCTGTTATGTATACCATTTGCTCTGCATAGTACCCCCAGTGGCACCCCACTGTCCCCCCTCCCCCATGGTAGGTTACCCAAATGACTCTCACACAGACTGTTGGTGTTGGGTAACAATGCTGCAGGTTTATTACATAATTCCAGAATATGTAATGGGTGGGTTATCTTCCGGGCGATCCAAGGGCAGGCAACCAACTGGGTCGCCTGCCCGCCTGATGAGCCGGGCAGCGCGGGAGCGATACCCGCCGTTGCTGCCATCCATGTGATTCTTTCTACGATCACGTGCCGTTGGTAACTTCTACTCACGTCCCCCCTCTCGGGGCGGAGCGTCGCTTAGCAAGCCCACGGTTGTTCAGGCCCACAACCGCCCGCAGGACTAGTGGGGCGCCGACACAGCTTCCGGGACCCTCCCATGAGGCTCCTCGGTTTTGGCTCAGGCACCCCCTATGGTGCCGCGCAGAGGTACCCTTTGTACCGGCCTGCTTCCAGATCGCCCTGTAACTCCGCCTGCAACGAAAAAAGAAAACATTACAACGCTCAGAAACCCCCCCGCCACCCAACGCCTACGCCGGGTAAGCGGTAGGGAGGGATGTGGCGAGGTGGGCGACAAAGAGGTCGCCAGGAGGGTGGGGGAAGGCTAAATAGCTTCCCCCTCACAACAGGGCCAGGAAGTGACACGCCTTGCGTGTCACTTCCGGCCAGCCCGAGGAGGGGGGCTCCGGTCGGCGTCCCCACCCCCTCCCTGTGGGAGGGGGTGGGGAGGGGTGACCGGTGCCCCGGGGGCACTAAGGTGCCGACCGCTGATTGACCCCCTGCGGGGGCCGCGGTCAGCGGCATAGTACCCCCAGTGGCACCCCGCTGTCCCCCCTCCCCCATGGTAGGTTACCCAAATGACTCTCACACAGACTGTTGGTGTTGGGTAACAATGCTGCAGGTTTATTACATAATTCCAGAATATGTAATGGGTGGGTTATCTTATGGGCGATCCAAGGGCAGGCAACCAACTGGGTCGCCTGCCCGCCTGATGAGCCGGGCAGCGCGGGAGCGATACCCGCCGTTGCTGCCATCCATGTGATTCTTTCTACGATCACGTGCCGTTGGTAACTTCTACTCACGCCCCCCCTCTCGGGGCGGAGCGTCGCTTAGCAAGCCCCCGGTTGTTCAGGCCCACAACCGCCTGCAGGAATAGTGGGGCGCCGACACGGCTTCCGGGACCCTCCCATGAGGCTCCTCGGTTTTGGCTCAGGCACCCCCTAGGGTGCCGCGCAGAGGTACCCTTTGTACCGGCCTGCTTCCAGATCGCCCTGTAACTCCGCCACAGCCCTGGAGGCGGCTCACCGTCGCAGCCAGGGCCCCCCACCAACCCTCTATAGTTTTACCTGCAACCTCTCCTGTCTAGGGCTTCCTGCAACTAGCTGGAAGGGAACCATCCCTGCAGAAAGAGAGTTTGAAATTCTGCCACCTTATGACAGTATGACAGCGCTAGCGGGACTCAAACCCTTGTCCTGTGAGATGCTTTATAACCACAGGCACAAGACTTACCAGTGAGCTATAGCTCCTGGTGTTGTAGATGGCCCCATCTATGTCCCCAAAGGGTTTTACTTAACCTTTGGACAGTCCCCTCTGATTGCTAAAACCTGGAGCACAGGAGTGCTCCTAGCTGCCAGCGCGTGACCATGGGCAAGGGGCGACTCCTGCCCCTGCCCACCATCCCTTATTCCTTATGGGAATTATGCCCCCACAGATCCCTCAGTGATGAAACCCCCTAGGCATACCAGCTTCGGGAATCTGTCTGGCTTAAGCATTGCGCGCTGTCTGTAAAGTTCAAGCATTGAGGATTGACTAAGTCCTACTTCGCCCCTCCCATCATGTTCCCCAGTAGGAGGGTGGCAGGGGGGTGCCCCCCCCCCCCACGCAAACCCAGAGCATCCCCAGCGGTGCCAAATTCCTGCTCCGTTGAAGTAGAGTTTTAGTGACACCCTGGGCGTGACAAATGTTCTATTGACATAATGTCCCCATGTGTTTGCCCCGCTGACACCCCAGTTATTGGGACGGCAGCACCATATGTCGGCTGGCCGCATCCCCTGAGCGAGGTAAAAGCAGTACGCGACCAGTGATTCCGCTGGGGGGTACCCCCAGCTGCAATGGTCCTCCAGACATTAAGAAATGCCCTATTCTTACCTGGGCCTAACTCTAAATGATGGGGATTTCACACAGCTGTAAGGCCCGAGGCCCGCCTATGAGACCTATTTACTTGCTGTTGCTACTCGGCCCCCTTATGGTTAGGCCTCCGTGTTTGGGCAACACGCGTGCTCCCAGGGCATGGTGCTGCTGGAGAGCCGAAGTCTGTTACCCACTCGCTGATACTTTTTCTGTTGCTAAATGCCCTACCACTGGAAGCTACCCAAGATCCGTTGACTTCGTGGTCCCACCTGGATTGATCCCATTGCCTGGGGGGAAACCCAGTGGTGGACAGGACCTGCATGGTACCTCCACCCCCGCATAGCTATCGACTTATTTGGGACGCCGGAGCAGGAATTGCCCCCTCCACCTCAGGTTCTAACCCATAGTGGATAATCCTGGGGGCAGACAAGTCTGTGGGAGCCAACAGGAAACTTTGGTGCAAGTACCGGCCCTACCTGAATGTTGTGAATGCTGCATGGTCAATAATGGCCTGACGCCGATGAGGCTCTACGTGGTGTTTACCAAACTGTTGGACGACCGCACACTTGCTATATAATAACTATACCACCCACATGCCGCCCTGGCTAAAACGTGGGTGGATAGGTCATCATTGAAGTAACCCGAAAACTGCCTTTGGTTGCAGAGGAATGCCCCCCAAGTGTGTATCTGGACCAGTTTCCATATGGTGCCTTCAGCTGATCCTCCTGCAGGCCTAACCCTTGGTTTTGGTGCCCAGCTCAATGTGCTGCAGGCTGGTGTCTTGCGGCTTCTCACAGGGGCTCCAAATGTATATTTCAAGATCACACTACCCCTACAACCCCCAGTGCCGATGGCTCGACGAGGCTTGTGAGTTGGAGAAGATGACCGAAGCCACAGTTCTGGCTTCGCTTCGTAGCATATCAAAATTGCTTCCATTCTGAAATGGTGGGACTGTCACCTTTCTGTGTTGACAAGCCTAGGTGTCTCCCTTCAGTGAATAGCAAGCTCACCCCTGGCACCGTGTCGCCATTCGGCCAATGTTATGCTAAGCAACGTGGCCTGTGGGTAGTCCCATGCTAATGTTCTCTGCCTGGCACCCCACAGGGCAGTGTGCTTACAGCCTGCCCTGTGCAATGTTGTGCCTTCTAAAATTCTAGGCCGCATGATCTAGTGTTCGTAAAGCTTTGCTTGACTATCAAGTGAGGGGCTGGCGGCCCCATACGCCCGCGCATGGACCGTCTGCACGGCAAACCCCGCAAGTCCCACCCGCTGAATTAGAGATGAACCTCTCTGGAGTCCCCTCTTATTCCCACTGACCTGCACGGATGCTGGGGCGGGGGTCCTGGGAACAATGACCAACTGAGTGATCACATGTAACCCGATCGGGTTGATTGCCCAGACAGAAGTTGTATTGCATAATTGCAACCTGCATGGTCCAAGATTTAACTCGGGCGCCAAGAGGTGGTCTGAAACACTGACCGGTGGCCAGCAAGTAATCGGCCTGACAACGAACTATTGGTGGGTTTGAAAATAGTTCTATGAAGAAAAGCCTTGAATGAATCGCTCCTCAAAGTGAAGGGACAAATACCCTGTCCGTTTACCCCAAGGCAGGCACACTGCAGTGCCAGCTGTAGGCAGAGTGACAAACAACCACCGACCTAGAGCTATTCACGGCGAAATGTACCTAGAGAACCAGGTACGCAAAACTAGAAATTGTCATACGCGCGCTCTTCCGCCGCAAGGCAGTTTTACGGAACCCTGTATAATTATTCATCTGGCAACAGTGAATTCCATTCCAAACGCATAGATCCTAGCCTGTTGGGTCATCTCTACTATCTACAGGCCGCACCAGCTTGTGGCAGACTATCCCCAGCGCCAGTTCGCAATTCGCTCGCGAGCGGCGCACCCGAAAACACTTGGTCAAATCACACTGGAACTTTGTGTCGTGATTTGGGCCCTAGTGAGGCGCTATGTGGTGACCACTTATTCTTTTGCCGCTATGTCGGTGCATCCCCGCATTCGATGCGATTGGGGCACTAAGCTACACCCATATCTACACCCATCTATTGGCTTACTCCAGGCTTCCATTTGCATTAGATACTAAACTACCATTCTATCTTGGTTGCGTTGCCCTCCAAGAACTAGGCACCCACCTGGGTGGCTAGGATTCAGTTAGCTATGTGGGATTTCTCCCACATCAGTGCAACTCGGAGTGGCAGCTGAAGGACTAAAACTGGACCCTTCTTGCGAGCACCCCCACACCGTGTTCAGGTCAGGGCCCGTATAAGCACGTTGGGGGGGGGGGTAGAGTTGCGGCTATAGCACACCTCTTTAGCCTGTAGGCAGCGTTCCATGTTTAACATTACTAGCCCAGCCCAATGACCGTTCTACGTTAGGACTATCCCCCTCTGGTCCGCCCTGCCCAAGGACTACTGCACTTGGGAGCGCGAGGCCCTAAGCAATGGGGGTTTGGATGTCAATAACAGCCTACCCATGGCCCTATTCAGCAAAAAGTTGGGGCCGCGGGACCCGTGATGCAATCTGCCGGTACAGTTCGAATTCTCTCGATGGCTCCAACAGTTAACTCCATAATTGGTGACGAACACCCACTTGGCATGTGTGGAGGCGTCCGCGAAGCATCATTCATGCCGCCGCTGCTAAAACACATGCAGTAAACTGTGCTGACATCGATATTGTGGGACTGTTGTCAATTTAGACATGCACATCTATGCTTAATGTTAGTCAACAGTGCCACCGTTCTCGTACCGTTTGCAACATGGGCAAGCCTGTAACTAGTGACTGTCTTTCTAGATTAGACATTCAGTCAGCAGGTGCGCGGACTCGCCCGAAGGTGTTGGAGCGCAGTGCATGAGCACCGTATTTATATTACATATTCAGGCACAGGGGGGGGGGTAAGAAATTCGCCCCGAATGACGTTTACCTATTCAGGCACGGGGAGATTAGTGTTATGGGGGGGGGGGGTACCTTCCCCCCCGCAATATCTAGCCGCGGCACGCACGCGACTGCTGCGGCGTAGAGGGGTCACTTCACGCCGGCTCGCGCACCCCTGTGCCCCACCTTCCCGCTTCCGGTCTGTGGGGAGGGAAAAAACTGCATTTAGCGCTATGCTCCTCCCCTGAGGCACTCGGAGGATTGCTCCTAGGACAACGGATGCAGCTCCGATCCCCCACGACTAGCCCGTACTTACACCCTAAAACGATGGGAATTGCAAATGGACGTCCGTTGTCGTTTGCTGGTCCCTCAGTTAGCCGTGTCCAACTGTAATCCGGCGAGAACGGTGCTGTAACAACAAACCATTGTGAGACAAGGAACACACATGCCCAGGAACACACATGCCCAGGAGGGGGGGGGGGATTTCTCTATTCCCCCCGCAATGTTTAGCCGTGGCACGTACACGACTGCTGCGGCGTTGAGGGGTGAATTTGCGCTGCTCGCGCACTCCTCCGCCCCACTCCTCTGCCGACCGCTACTCAGCTGCCAGGTCTAGACCTCCACCTGGATGCGCGCTCTTGACCACAATGTTTAGCCTCCCTGCTGACCGCTGCCTGATCTATACCTCCACACGCGCTCCTAATTGTTACTCTGTACAGTAAACACTCGGGGACGGGGTGACAGGCACAATATGCGCAACATTACGCAGTACGCCCCGTGGCATTTATTTACACGGGTTCGATTGGCACCATGCACCTCTACGAGTCTTTTGTCTATCAGAATCAACTCAAACCTTTTTGGGTGATTTGGCATGACTGACAGGGTTCCACTTCTCGTGATACCCATGCACGGGACCTTAAGCGTGACACCAATAGACAGGTCGTACACTGTATGGTACCTATACTGCATTACCTTTGTGGTATTGGTGGGTAGATTGACGTAGTACTGACCAATACTAATTCAGGAAGCCATGCACTAGGACAGTCGCAGCAGAGCATGGAGCCAGTTCAAACCGGCAATAAAACACATATATCACAGGCAAATTAGGGAGAGCGCGCCTAGGGTTCCCGCCTAGCTCCAACCCGTGAAGACACATAGTTCAACTCCTGCCCTTTCCTGTGACAAGCTAACAGAAGGGTTCTTATTGTGCATGTTTATATAGCGCGAACTCGACCCGAAGGTATCGCCAGGAGGGTGGGGGAAGGCTAAATAGCCTCCCCCTCACACCAGGGCCAGGAAGTGACACGCCTTGCGCGTCACTTCCGGCCAGCCCGAGGAGGGGGGCTCCGGTCGGCGTCCCCGCCCCCTCCCTGTGGGAGGGGGTGGGGAGGGGTGCCCGGTGCCCCGGGGGCACTAAGGCACCGACCGCTGATTGGCCCCCTGCGGGGGCCGTGGTCAGCGGCAGATATCGTACATCTAGTCATGAAATTGTTGGTGGTTCGCACTTTTAAAAAAATAAAAACTTTTTTTGTTTTATCTTTTATTAATCCAACTTGTTAATGTTGAAAGGCCTCTCGTCTCCAGTCTACGGCCTCAAACGGCCAGTCCCGGGGCCTTTGTTTGGAATTTGAAGCGCCGTGGCCTCTGTTTGCTTCCTGCTTGGGGCGAAGCTTCAAAGCGGGAATGTAGGGTCTCGGAGGGTTAAGCTTGAAGGGGTTCAAGACCCGACTGGCCGTGCCAGCTCGGATGCCTGCTTCAGCAGAGACCCTGTGCAATAAATGCACCAAGATCCATCACACAACATACAGTGCGCAGTGCTGCCTTAGGTCAATTCAATCGTGCAAAATGTACAGTAAAGGTGCAAATTTGCGAAAGTTTAAGCTATTAGCATTGCAAATTAAAATGCCTTCTATTTGTTTTAAAAACCATAACATAAATAAAACACATTGTAATTTGCAATCCCAATAGCTCAAATAGAAGGCATTGTCATTTACAATGCCTATAGCTCAAAACAATGTCATTGCGAGACCTACTGCATTGTAAATGCTTTTTTTTCAACTAATGTGCTAATTGGCACTTTTACAAAGTAGAACAAGCATTTGCAATGCAATAGGTCTCGCATTTACGCAAGTTTAAGCTATTGCATTGTACATGACAATGCCTTTTATTTATGTTCTGAAAACAAAAATAAAAGGCATTGTTATTTGCAATGTCAATAGCTCAAACCCGCGTAAATGCGAGACGTATTACATTGTAAATGCTTGTTCTACATTATATAGGTAGATTAAGTAGTGCTACGTTTGTAAACTTGAAAAAGTAACCCGGAATCTGCTTGCCTTATCCATCATGGCCACTCCTGGCTCCATTATGAGATCAGGCAGAGCGAGCAATGGTGCTTCCTAGAGTTTGTTTCCAATCTCACAGCTGTGTACATGACGGGGAGAGCGCCGGAAGCTGATCTGATCTCATCACGCGAGAACCGTCGGCCGGCTGCTTCTGCGCAGGACCTCAGAGGTTGGGCGGAAGTTTGGCGCCGCCATCTCCCTGGCACTGCAGTGCATGAGGGGCGGGAGAAAAGCCGTGTCTGTGCTGCGTGGTATCGGTGCACAAGCAGAGGTGAGCGAATCGCCAGGTTCTGCGTTTGAAGTTATTTGGTTTAAAGTTTGTCCAATTAATGGAGGCGTCTTTTGGTGGGCTTAAGTCAGAGTTTTTGATCTCCGGCTCACGAGCCTCGCATGCTGAGTGCCATTCCTGCCGCCTCTACCCTGGATTGTTTGGCCTCTTGAAGTTGGTACTAGGTTTCATTACGAGTGGTCGCTTGAGCCCCACCGGACGAGCCAATACGTCTTTCGCCTCTCTTATCTCTCTAGTGCTCGTTTCCCTCTGTGGTCATCTGTCGGAGATTTGGCGCATCTTGCGTGGCAGCGAGCATTTCTATCCTATATTGCGGTCTCTTTCATCCTTTTTCCGTTACTGATATGTTTAATGTTAGCATTAAACACCAGATCTTAATGTTATCAGATGCGCGCTTTCGCATATCGCGTTTGTTTTCACTATTCAGCCCTGTTATTATTGTATACTCACAGGGTTACAAATTTAGCTCAGTGGATGGTTTCTTTTCTCAATAGTCTACCTCTTGATTGTTTACAGTTCTCATTGCAGTCAAGTGGTATTATGCTGTGTGAGATGTTAAAGCTGCGTTGCTTTTTTTTATGCCCTCAGATTTTGCTTTCTGTGATGTACCGTAGCGCGTTTAACGTTCTAACTGTGCAAACATCCCAGCTTGCAAAGTGCTGTTGGCTTGAAAACCGGAATTGACGAAGATGTTCACATTCACGTTACTGCATAACAGCTAAGGCTGTCAGCGACAGTGATCATTTTATGGTAGCCCAATGGGAGAGAACGGAGTCAGCAGCTCTTGAAACTTTTAAAGTTGGGCAATGAGAAAATATGTGCTCTACTACTTAGAGTGAGTTAGCAACCCACCTTGTGGATGTATGCTTTTTTATAGTTGGTTGCTTTGTGATGCTTTTTTATTAGTTAATTTGCTCAATATTGTAAAGATTTTAAGTTACCAAACAAGCTGTTTACTAGTGACTAAGATTAATCCAAGCCTTCTACTTATCGCCTTTTCATTTTCATCACTATTTTTATTTTAAGTTTTATATAGCGCTAGCTTGACCCGTAGGTATCAGAGCGCTTTACAACATGCTGTAAAGAAAAACAGACGGAAATTGCATTACACAGTAGGCAGGCAGTAAGGAAGCAAAACCAGGGATAAAAAAAATACAGCATGGAAGGTAAGGTGGTTAACACAGTCCGGTCACCAACTATCCTTGAATGTTAAGAGAGAGGAGTAAACTCGGATATTGAAGTCTAGGTTAGTTGACGTTGGTCAGGAAAGTATTTGTTAAGAAGATGGATTTTCAGGTCCCTTTTGAAACAGGAGAAGGAGGGGTTGCATTTGAGGACTCAAGGGAGAGCATTCCACATCCTGGAAGCGTTGCCAGAGAACGATCGGTATTGTGTGGTTTTCTTTTTCAGTTTCGGAGGAATAAGGAGTGAGTTGGAGCTTCTCAGTGATCTGGATTGACCTGCTCTTATCAGTTTGTTGTTTTAGGTAGTTAGGGGCCGGAGAGTGAAGGGTTTTGTGTGTGATGCAGGCCAGTTTGTAAATACACCTCCCTTCCATGGGAAGCCAGTTGAGGGAGTTGAGAGCTGGAGTGATGTGATCAAATCTTTTTACTCCAGCTACGAGTCGAGCGGCTATGTTACTATGATTTAGGAATATAGCTGCACCTAATGATGCCCAATAGGTTGAAACCACTTTGCTGTGGCTTGTTTCCCTGAGCTCTGGCAACTTAGCCTTGTAGTTTTGTTAGATGATTCCTATTTAATCAGGGCCAAACATGATATGCATATGGCTTGTCTCGAGTGGTGCAGTGGTTTATAACGATGGACTACAGTACGACCCAGGGTAATTACCAGTGGCGGAGATTAATTCACACATTCTGCTTATCACCTTTTGATATCCCCGTCCATGATCATAGCCTGTGGGTGTATGGCAGAGGTCTTCATACTTTCTTTGCTTTGAGCCCTCTAAGCGAAATGTTTTGAAGCTGGGCCACCCATCAAAACTTTGGCAAGGATTGGGGCAGTGGGAGATACAGGGCTGAGCGCAGGGGGTAAAGTTTGAGAATTTCAGTAGTACTGTAGCTCATAGTCCACTCTAAATATGAGACTTATAAAAAACTGCAAATAGATCAAACAAAACCAGTAATTCACTCAAATATTGTTCCCCATAGTTGAAGTGTTATGAGTCCCTCGCGCTCCTGGGCCCGGATGCAACTGCACCTGCTGCACTAAAAACTGAGGCCCGAGTGGCAGGTTATCACCTCTTCTCCCATCTTACTGTCATGCCACTTTTCAAGACAAAAAGGAGCTCCTGCATTTTGTCCTCCTTTTTTCTGCGAGGGTGTCCTAATGCTTGATATGAAAATAAGTCCCAGTGCCCCCTGTTTAAAGTGAAACCGTCATAATTAGGGCTCCCGTTTATGGACATTTATTTCTATTACATGTCCATCTGTAATTATCCATTTTTATTTATATTTATCCATATTTATTTTGGGGTAAAATGAAGCTGAAACAAGTATAATTTGACATTTATTTAATTGATAAATGTACACTCGTGCTTGAATGCCTGACACGTTTCAATGATATGAACACTCGGGGATGATAAATCAATGCACTTATATGAAAACTGACACATTTTAGTGTCGACCCTGTGCATATCTTCCGCTGTTTTAAGGCTCTTTACTAAAACTATTTTCTTCTTTAAATCCCCCCCTTACCTGTCTATCCGCACAGTTGCTGGCTTGGCAGTCTTGACTGACAGTATTTAGAATCGCACAAAAACAAACCAATTTCAGGTTTTTTTCACATTTGAAAAATAAGTACAGACTGTAGGAAGCTGGCTCTGTGTATGTTGTATCACTAGGTGGTTATATCGTGCACAGAGCCCAGTGATTCCCCCCAGAAGTGTACCATGCTCAATACAAACCCCAAGTGCTCGATTTGTGGTAGTGTGGTCGAGCAGCCTGGGGTCTAACACAGATGTCTTTAAGACATTTGTTGTGCACACATTGACCAATAAGTGACGCACAACTCTAAAAGGAGATCAACACCAATTTCATAAAAAATAAGCTTTTTTTAAGATTTATTTTAAAACCAAGATCTAAGCTGAAAGGTAAGTTTTTTTTTTTTTCTTTTCTTAATAATAATAGAACTACTTTTCAGTTTCAAATGTGGACACTTAGTGCAAATTTCAGTCTGCAATGTTAACCTATGGAGGAAAACTATAATGCGGTTTTACAGGTAAGTATGAAACTTACAGTTCCAATCGACCAAGTTTTAGGTCAGCGCAAACACTGCACCACCAGCGACACAGGAGCGGCTGAGTGCAGAGGTCATATCTGGAGGTCGGGCCAAATTTTAACGAATGGAGACTGGGGGTGCTTGAAGACCCACTGCTTGCAGGTAAGTAAAGTGACTGGCTCAAGCTTCAGAATTTTAGGCAAGCACGAGGGGCACACGGCAGCACCAATCATACATCACCAGCTGCACAGGGGTGACAGGGTGCAACACGGTCAGGTGCCCAATGCAAGGGAATTATCAGCAGTTGAGATACAATTTGTGTCCATAGGTTAATGCTGTTCGAACTTGTATTTATGGTTCATTAATGCAAATGCTTTATTAGGGTGAGCATTCTTAATAAATGTAGGCTCAGAATGCACAGCTGACAGTTGTTCCAGTTAGAATATTTGTACACGCATTTGCAAAGTTTAACATTGATCTACATATAATGCTCCCAGAATGTTCTCTACTTGGATGCACATATTTGCAGAAGTTTGAAAGCAAGATTGGTGATGGTTTGCTTTCATTGTAAAATGTACATGAAAAAATGCAACTAGGAAAACAAAAATGTTATGCTAAACTACTGTCAAATTCTAGTATGTTTCTTGGAAGAATCAATTCAATTCAAATGATCTTTATTCGGATATATTCAAAAACATCCATAAAAGTACATACAAATTACATCAGACATTCTTATACACAGTCAAATAAGTGCAAATATCAATGTGCAAATAGTGCAAAGATAATTCTAGGTCTAGCATGTCAGAGAGCTCTAGAAAATGCGTCCATTAAAATACATAAAAAGTAATCCCAATGAACAGTAAAACTAATCTTAAGAAAACAACATGTTAAAAGTACATCCATTGTGCAAATATGCAATGTGCAAGTAATAAAACGGCCGGATACATTAATGGAAATTAATCTTACAAACAGTATAACTAGTAGTACACCCAATGTACAAAAATACAATGTGCTAATAAGGACAGGCTGTCTAACCAAATTCATTGAGGTAGATGGACAACCAATGTACAAAATGCAATATGTTAAGTGAGCATAATAATCAACACACTTCAAGTCATGTTCATTGAGGCGCGGGAACGGACAGCAGTTTGAAGAAAGTGATTAACTCTGTATATTACATCGTCATTACTTAGCATCCGTAAAACTCTAAAAGCCTCATTGAAATCCGTCAGGGCATTGGCTCTCAAATAAGGGATTAGCAAGTGTTTCGTATATTTTACATAAAAGCCACAGAACAATGTAAAATGCAGCAGACTTTGCTTTCCACCCTGGTTACATGGGCAAAATAAATTCCCCAAATTATGGGTGTAACCTAGTGGGACGCAGAGTAAGTTTACCACACTCCCATCCTTAAATCTAAACAGCAAACTCCGATTCCATCTGCCCAGTTTCTTGCGTAAATAACCTTGGGGCATGTTATGTGGCCTAGAGCAAGATACTTGTAGAGGTAAGTAACCAAGAACTGATGGCTTTGTGAATTCAATTTTTTCTCTGTTCGCTCGATACAAATCAAATAAGGCCTTTTTGACTGTAGTTTTATGTGAGGAATCAATTGTTTCGGGTGCTAAGAAAAGATGCCCCATTTCTACGCTTAAAAGGCTCCTTTGTACCGCGTTAAGCCAGGGAATATATTTTGCCCGCTCACTTTTTAGGCAATCTAAGATTGTCACGGGAGGCAGCTGGGTTACGCCAAATTTTTAACCAAAACAAAGCAGGTCTAGATTTTATAAAGTCCTCTATATAAGGGAGATTCAATTCTCTATGGCACACATGATGGAGCCGAAATAACTCCCCCCAGGACCTTCCTACAGAATTTATTTTCTTCTACCTGAATGTTCGTGCAGCTCGAGTATCCCCACACCTCAGCACCGTAAGTTCCTGTGGGGACGCACTGGGTTTTATAGATTTGTAAGAGTGATAGAATGACTTCAGTGTGCTTTGGTTGGCGTAAGGTAATTATAGAGTTAATGGCTTTGCCCAGTTTGTTCCTCCCTCTGGCAACGTGAGGTTGCCAAGATCCGAAATCGGAAAACAGCAGACCTAAGTAAGGGAAAGTGCTAGTGCTATTTAAAACATTATTCCCTGACATAATATGGCGGATTTTATGTTTCTTTGGCCCACAAGACATTATATAAGATTTTTTAAAATTTGTACATAGATCAAGGTCGGCCATATAGGAGACAAAGCCTGAAATTAAAATGCGGAGTGCATTAGGTGTACGGCCTAATAGTACCGCATCGTCAGCATAAAGCAATACAGGGAGGGGTTTGCCGTTGACGAGCGGGACATCGGTACTCAATTTATCCAAGGATGTGCTTAATTCATTTATATATAAAATAAAAAGCAGGGGAGCCAAGACACAACCTTGTCTAACACCCCTGCCAATTAAAATCTCACCCGAAACTTCTCCATCGTTGTTAATACGAACACAGGCTTTTAAATCACTGTGTAAATGGGCCAGGAATTGGACCAGAGGTTCATCCAAACCATATCTCAGCAAGGCTGTCCATAGGCGTGATCGGTTGACAAAATCAAAAGCAGAGCTTAGATCCATAAAACCTAGGTAAAGTGGGGATTTTTTAGCTGTAGTATATTTATCTAAAACTAAGTTTAGGTTCAAGCACTGCTCAACCGTCCCTACGTTGCTTCTGAAACCTAACTGACATGGGTTTAAGATTTTTATTTTCTTCGGCCCAAATACTAATCTTATTAAAAATGACCCTGCCCAAAATCTTCAATGTGTTATCAATTAATGATATTGGGCGATAGCTCCCAGGATCAAGTCTGTCCCCTTTTTTAAAAATAGGAACGATGGTACTATTGGACCAGGAATCGGGCAATGAGGTAGTTGATAAATTATTAAAAACATTGCACAAAAGTGGGGACCATAGGTCAGGCTCTGATTTAATTAGATCAATAGATACTCCATCAGGCCCTGGCGCTTTGTTTCCTGCGCTTTGAAGAATTGCATCCTCTACTTCCGTTATAGAAACGTGCGGAAACTTAGATGGTTGACAATTTTCAATGGGAGGAGTCGATGCCATATAAATATTTGTGAAGTGCTTCACCCATACTTCCCCTGGTATGCTACAAGTTATGGGAGTGATATTGGAGCCAAATGATTTCAGGTTCTTAACCTCGCTCCAAAACCCAGCAACATCCTTTGTTGCTGCAGTTCGTACAAGTGATTCCCAATGAGATTTTAAGAGCTCTTCGGATCGTGTTCTTAAAGTGCGTTTATAGCTAGACCTCAGAGTCCTCACCAAAGACCGATCTAGTGGGTCGGTCTTTAGGGCCGCTCTCAAATCTCTGTTTGCTCTAGAGCAGGAGTTGTCAAACCATCTAGGGTTAGTATTAGTATTAATTAGGACTGGCTTTGGTATCTCCTTCTTTATGGTCTTACACAATTCCATGAATGCTTCCACAATCGCATAGTCAGGGCAGTCGGAGGACAGGCAGGTGGGTAATAATTCGGGATGGGATTTTACAACTCGGGCTAACACCCCCTTATTGTCAATCCCCTTCCAAACCACCCTTAGCTTATCCGTCAACACGACTAGATTTTTTGCCCCTATTTCTATCCGCTTCAGCTTTTTGTAAGGAAGTTTAAGAGTGGATAGGATGGGGTGATGGTCGCTATATATACACCTAACTACTGTGGCCTCCGATAAAAGGTCAACAAGCATGGGGGTCATAAATACATAGTCAATTGTGGAAGCACTCCCATGCCCAATATAAGTAGCCGCAGGGCAGATATTCTCCCTAGTGTTTAATTTTTCCATAACGTTAATTAGATCCCTTGTGGCCAGAAGGTTGGATAATTCTTCACCTCTTTTACAGGGGGGAGTTTGACGGTGAATGTGTGCATTAAAATCAGCTCCTACACATATCCTGTCGAGTTTACCACACTTTTGTCCTTCTACAATATCGTCAATAAAATTAAACAACTTTATAAAATTCATATTGGGATGTTTTAAAATCATTGTTGTAAAAATTAATTAAACATATTCTGACACTACTAGTATAAAGCAATGCCTGGAAATTTCTATTGTGCGTTTCCAGTGGTTCAATTTTGACTTCCGCACCAATTTTGACCCATATTGATAGTCCACCACTGGGTCTACCCATAGCAGGTATAGAAGCAATTTGGTTGAAACAACTGAAACCATCAAAAAGAAGAGGGGTGGTGCACCAAGTTTCTTGAAACATCAAGATATCAATTTTAGAAACCCAGTCCCCATTTGTGACTTTAGCATTTAAACCTGCTATATTCCAGCTCAGGATTGCCAGATTGTTAGTGGAGGGTCCTGGTGTAAGAACAAAGCTATTGCCCTTGGGCACCTCATCATCATTAGCAATCATTGCAGTTGGGTCAAAGAGTGAGTCCTCTGCTGGCTCGAATGTATTAGAGTAATTCCTGATTGCTGGATCTAACGAGATGGTTGATGGTCAGTCCAAGGTGCCCAGATCAGACAGTGCACTGTACCTATTATGTAAGGGGAAGGGTGAAAAAATGGGGCTAGGTGGTATATGGTGGGGTCTGTAAAAGTAGCCCAGTGGCAGAGAGGTTATGTCAGTAGGGGGGAGAAACTCATATTAGTACTACCAAGGATAAATTTGACTGTAGAGGGATTTCTAAAATTAATGACAATACAGTCCCCATCTATATTCTTGGGTAGTGGCCCAACCCAGCTCACCCGTCGAGTAGTCAAAATTTCTCTCATAATGTTAGGTCCTACCCCTTTATGTTTAGATAGCCAGTCTATACATTTGTTGTTTAGCTGCATCCATGACTCACTCTGTCCCTCCCGTAACTGAGGTACGGCTGCCAAGATTATTACATAGGGGCAGGCGTCGGGGGGGCGGGGCAAATTGAGGACAGGCCCTGAGTGCATTGATGGCCTTGTGATAGTTGTTTGGCCCTTTTCTGATGCAGTGTTAATAGGTACCTTCCTCCCTGTAGCATGCAGGGTGGGAGCATCCTTTGGCGTATTGGTGGCTATGGTATTGGGGCATATTGGTTCTGTGACTGTAGTCAGGGTGTGCTGGGGGATTTTTGGAGTGTGGTTTCTCCCTTCATTGGCGCCTTTCGATGCGGTATCAACAATAGTAGCTTTTTTAGAGGCGTTTTGCCCTACACTGTAAGTGCCCTTATTAACAGTTTCTAAATCTTTCAAAAGCGCTCACCCCATATTAAGTCAAGACTAATAGCCCCCTTCCTCTTAACATCTTCATTCTTTATCAAGGTTTCAATGCGGTCTAATCTTTTAAAAATATTATTAAACTGTTTGATCATTTGACATTCTAGCTGTTTAAAAACGGTATCTACAATAGTTTCCATAAAATTCGCATTTGATTTCAATGCTGTAATACTTTCACTAACTGGCTCGGTCTGTGTACATGTGCAGTTTATGCCATTTCTGGGAGGAGTGATATCCAAGGGTTCTCCGGCCAATTGCGCTTCTAAAGTTGTGGCACTACTGCCCCCTATTATTTTTTGCTTCCCTCTGGTCCACATACTCTGCGGTGTAGGTTGGCCCTGGTTATACAGAGCTGGTTTCTTTTTATTAGTTAAGGATTTTGGAGGGCCTCTTTTCCTTTTTCCTCCAGCAGGTTTGGCTTTCGGGGATACATGAGGGATAGGGACGTATTCAGTAATGTCACGCTGGGACTCAAGAATAATAGTGTCGCTTTCCTCCCCAAGAGTAATAGATTGTAGGTGGGGCACATTGGACTTAGACACTGTAACAGTTGGGGATAAGGGTATAGTATGTACTGTACTTGAGTCCCGCGGCTCAGGATGTGTACGTAGGAGCTCCAATGACATCCGTCTCTCTGTGCTCGCAATTTCATTAGCAACCATGTTGAAGGCGTTATCCAGCATACTTTCCAAGGATAGCTGTGTACTCGGATGTGCCACGTCCGATCTACCACTTTGAATAGCAGAACGCTTCCCCCTGGTGGACATGTCGCTTCTCTCACCTGTCTACAGCTTAGATGGGTGGCCCGCCCGACCACTGTTGACCTCAGAGGGCCCGCCCTTTGCCCGGGCTTAGCCCGCGCGCGGTCCCGCGACGCGGGGGGCAGGTTCAATTAAGTAGCGCCTCCGGGCGCGCAAACAGCTCCGGTTCCGCTTCCGTTACGCTGGGGACCCTGGGTGTTGTGCTCCCGTCACGCGCTCCTCCCCACACAGCGGTCGCGATGGTGTGCGACGGCGGGAGAGAGACGCGGGACACAGCAGAGGACCAGGACGCCCCACGGAACACTGGCCAAGCAGGTAGGCAGCAAATTGGCAGCAGGAATCAGGCGTTTCAAAATCCAGCACTCAGGAAGAATCATTTAGTAAACCTAAACCGTGTAGACATGCTAGTATTTCCTAAAAAATATTCATAATGGAAAATCAGTGTAACCAGTTTCAATAAGATTATGGGAAACATGAAAATAAACGAGCATCTGCAAAGCCAATAGGTCGACATTGCTAGTCAGTCTTTTGGTTTTGTCAATGAAGGTCTGGTTTTGACATGGCTTTTGTAAAACTTAGTTGTGGGAGCTTCTATTGTAAAAAAAAAAAAAAAAAACATTGGCAAAAAGAAAAAATATTTTAGGGTCTCAAAAAGCACACATCACCATAGTGTTCCCTGGAACTGAACAAAAGTACTTTGTGTGCCAATGCACTCCTCGTTAAAGAGCAGATTGCAATCCTTCTCAGTTAAGTCAGTCGATGGATAGAGAGAAAGAGAAGATTAATAAAAACAAAAGGTTTTGGTGAACTCCAGATCTAATTAGGGGCCAAATTCTAAAAGAAATTTAAATGCACCCACTGTATGTCTTAACATTAGTGCAGATTTATGTATTTCATGAATTCCCAAGAATTTGCCGTGGTAGACCATGAAATTATTGTAGGAAAGTAGTATCTGCTTCTTATGCTTACCCCCACATTTTGATGACACACTGTTTTTGGCCTAGTCTGACTGGGATCCTGCTATTCAGGAACCCAGTCTAACAGCTTTTCTCCCTTAAATTGATATGCATTTACTTTTGGTACACGATGTACCCAGGGCATAGGTACCCCAGAGGCCTCCCATGGGCTGAAGCGTGTATTATGCCACCCCTGAGAGGCCATCCAAATTGACACGACAAGCCTGCTGCAGCCGACTGTGTAAGCTGGTGCTTGCACTACTTACTTAAGATATAGGTTCACTATATCTATCTAAACCACTACACTTAAATACCTATCAGTCACCCCTATGTCAGGCCTTAACAATCCTGAAGTCAGGGTGCTGGGTTTTACGTGAGAGGGTGCCCCTGAATAAGCAGAGCCCCTCTGCAGCCTTCGGAGACCAATATCTGGGATTATCTGTGATGCAGCCAGACATATATGTTTAAGTGCATTATAACCTTGCGGTAAATGCTAACTTTAAAATGGCTGCTAAGAAACATGTCGTGTTTGGTAAACACCTTGGAATCATACCTCATACCTCCAGTGGTGTGGGAGGTATGATTCCACCCTTCCGAAAAGACATATGTGGGTCACCGGTCTACCCGGTACCAGCTTTCTCGATCTGGGCAGCACAAAATGGATGCTGCCAGCCACAGACATGATTCTGCTCTCCTGCTGCCTAGCCAAGCTCGAGCGAAGGAAGGCATGACAATAGGAATCCTGTCACAGGGAGGTGTGACCACCTCCCAGACAGGGTTTAGTGTATTGGGGCTGGGTGGGTGCACTCAGTGCCAGAAAGTCTGCACTGGGGGCACATTTGGTGTCCCTGTGCATAGTCCAGCTCAAACCAGTTCTGGGAACCATTTGCCCCTTATCTGTCGTGAAACTGGACAAAGGACATGGGTGTAGCCACCCCTCTGTCCTGTCCCTCCCCTAGGAGGGTCCACAGATTCTGTCCAACCCCTTCCCATGGGTATAAAGTGGGTTACCTGACTACATGACTTTAGATTTTAGCTGGACAAGATTCTGCTAAGAAGAAACCAAGTACTTCAACTGCCTGCACAACGCTGACCGGTTTGCTTCTCCCGAGCTCCTGAGTACTCTGAAGGTTTCAGCAACTCAGGAGGTGGGTTCCCTGATGTCGATTTGCCACAACGATTCTGAGACCAGTATCCCTCATGGGGACGGTGCAACCCGAACTCCTGTGCACCCTAACATTTGCGGTTGCATATGCTTAGTGACTATGCCCGAGCTTGTGCATTGGACTCTGTGTAGTCCTGACCCCGAGCAGTATTTGCACCAAAGATTTCCGGCCTCCACTCCACGAGTGTCCTGTGGACTGGTGCTTTGCAAACTTGCTTGAGGTCTCCTCGCGATCCTGGTCTGTTGGCCTGTGGGTCCTGGCGAGGGTCACCTTGTTTGTTCTTGGGCTTACCTGGTTGCTCCAGACGTTCCCTGACTCTCCATTGCTTGTAGTCCCCTGGACCTTGCTGATCCGCATTGTAACCTGTTTCCTCTGACCGCTTGGGTTGCACTTGCCAAGGCTTGTTGGTGCTCCAGTCGGACATCGACCCCCTCAGCACTCGACATCCTTCGTGGGACAGCTCACCTCTGGACTCTGGTAGTCTTCGATGTCTCCTGGTCCCCGTGGCTGCAGAGTCAAGCAACCCTTCTTCACTCCTGAAGCACTTGACATCGGTGGGCATTCGACTACTGAGCCCCTGGTCTCCTGAAGTGACCCAGACTCTGTCCCTTCTGCTATCAGGTTCTTCTCACCTCGAATCCAGGCTTGGATTCCACCGGACATTCTTCGCCCCCCTGGCAGCAGGACTTCTTTGCAGCTCTCCATTGAAAACAACCAAGGTTTACGACACCACTTGACCCTTATGCACCCGGCTCCTCTGGGATAGGTAACACGGGTAGTTCGGTACTCACTGGTGGGTTGGCCTTAGAACCTCCTAAGTTCCAAAGGGTTTGTTCGAAGTCCTCTTAGAAGTGTCCTTAACTTGTAATTTTCCAACTGCGACTTTTCCATAGAGTTGTACGGAGCACGCGCCTGCGTTTTCTCACTGCACCCGTCCTCTGTGGTGGTTCCTTCGGGTCTTGGCGATTCTACGTGCTCTAGGCACTGTCTACTTATGTCGTCGTTGTTATACCATTTTTGTTTTGTATCTGGTTCCGTCTCCCCCCGGAGCCCCCTGTGTATTTTGCTATTTACGAATGTTTTATTGATTCAGTATTGTGTGCTTTGTGTCCTAGTCTCGTATAGACTAGTAGAGTGTTATATTAATAAATACAGATTTTTATATCAACACTGTGTGGTTCTCCTTTCATTTAGGAGGTGATATTCTGGTAAAACAAGCTGCTTTACATTCCTTCAAGATTAAGCCTGAAGGCTGCTCTCCATAGCTACCACTAGGATAGCTTTCAATAATGTTATCTTTGGCCTGATACATCATAAGGGTCTTATCTGCAGAAAGGTGGCCAAGTAAGTAAATTGCTAGTATTCAAGCCGTACTATAGTATTAGCCCTGGCATAATCATAGAGACTGTTATCAGAGCTCCTATATAATGAGATTGCTGCCTTAATTTGTGGCCGCACTACACGGCCCCAAAGAGACTAGTAGATTTTTTTCACAGGACAAATAGATTAACAAAGCTACCTGTCCCATTGACCAGTAGATATTTTATTAAATTCCACAACTGTTTGACCTCTGGTTTCTCTTATCAGAGCAGGTCGCAGTTAGGGGGGGGTCTCTGGATTCACACTGCAGACGCTGGATTCCAGGAGGGGTCAGCCACTGCTGGACTTGGATTCTGGATCGCTGCGGAACCCTTTTCTTGACTGGTGGACCACCTGGACTCTGTATGAAGGTGTCGGCGCAGAGTGGTTGGAGTCCTTTGTCTTGGTTTCTTGTGAACAGGTCTGCTGACTTTGGGAGTTATGGTCAAGGGCAGGCAGTCCTCGGGTGCTGGAGGTCGCTGGCTGCAGGACAAGTGTTTTCTTCGCAGGGTCTTTGAAGCTTCAGACAGGCTGATAGGGCTGGGGTCAAGTCATTAGTCATCTTCAGTCTTCACTGCGAGGCGTCGTCTTTGTCCTCTTTCTTCTTAGGTTGGCAGGAACTAGCTTCATGGTCTGGGGGAGCTACCTAAAATAATAGATTTAAGGGTGTAACAGGGGAGTTCTAGGTAGGGACCAATGGGTTCCTGACCTGGGGTGTCGACACCCACTATTATACTACCGTCCTGATGAAGGGTGGCACAGCCCTAGCTGGATAAGTCCCACCATCTTCAAGATGGTGGTCACTGAAAAGTGTGCTTTACTTCGCTTCCTGCACTTTAAAGGCGAGTTGGTGAAGGAGGCCACGCCTCCTATACTTACTAAGTTTTCCCACTGGTTTTCCCGCCTAAAGTGGAGGTTTAAAACAGTGTGAGAAAGTGGCTCTGTATATACTCAGGGGTGTGGAATTTAATAAAATATCTACTTGTCCATGGGGCAGGTTGCTTCATAAAATTACTTGTCCTGTAACAAAATCAACTTGTCCCTTTTTTATGCCCTGTAATGTGGCGACAAATTACGGCAGCAATCACATTAAGCAAGAGTTCTGATAAAGCCTCTCTAATTATGCTAGGGTTTGAATACTAGCAATTCCCTTATGTTGCTACGTTTCTGCAGGTCTACATACTGGAGCTGAAGGTAGTGGTAAGCAATAGTTCAAGGGTTGGAATGCCCTTTTGAGTCTGTGCAAACCTACTAATTTGCATGTTTTAAGGGTTTTCACCAACTCTTTTTTAATCTTTTCCCATACTGAAAAAGGTTGGAAATTTACTCTTGGCAGTGGCAGACGTAAAACTTCTTCAGGGTTGGGAAAAAAGTGGTTGGAGGAAAAGTGAACTCGAAACATTCAGATTTTCACATGAGCAAATCTACACAAGCATATTTGCTCATGCTAAAATGCAGTTCACAAATATTACAGTACTATTTCTTGGCCTACTTCTGTAAATTCTTGTGAATTCATGTAGACTGTATATATGGACTCAATGCATCTCTCTCTCTCTCCCCCTCTCTCTCTCTCTCCCCCTCTCTCTCTCTCTCTCCCCCTCTCTCT